>NC_056730.1:833463267-833575767 GCF_019279795.1 Protopterus annectens | reverse complement strand
AAGGGACTCTGGCTGACAAAGTTCACAGATGATTGCAAGTTGGGAGCTATTATTAACTCCCCAAGTGATGTTGACATCCTACAGAAAGGCCTCAATGACACCAATGACTGGTGTCAGAACCATGGCCTTAAGTTCAATGCCAAAAAATGTGTCATCATCCCCCTTGGGAAAAACCTGGTTCCCTTGAATTACCACATTGATGGCAGTACACTGAACACAGAAGGCATTATAAGAGATCTGGGAATGCAGGTTGACATCAACCTCTCTTTTGACCCCCACATTGGCACTGTGGTCAGAAAGTCCTTCTATGTGGCACATCTCATTACTAAAGATTTTGCATCCAGGAAGAAAGAGGTCATTGTCTCCCTCTACTCTTTCCTCATTAGGCCAATCATCGAGTACAATGCCCCATTTGGCATGTACCTCACTAGACACCTGCAACAACTGGAGAGGCCACAAAAGTACCTCACAAGATGATCCTAGGCCTTAAACACTTGTTCTATATGGACAGACTCAAAAAACTCCAACTCTTCTCTGTCTCATATCACCTACTTAGAGGTGATCTCTGTTTGACTTACAAAGCCATGTCTGACCCAGCACTGTTAGAAATGCTACACCTAAAGAAATCCCAATCCTTCTGTATCACACACTCCAGAGACCTCAACCTCATTACCACAATCAACAGAACATGCTGGAGGGACAGGTTCATAACCCAGAGACTGCCCATGCTATGGAATAGACTTCCCATACATGTCAAGTAAAGCACTTCACTGGCCCTCTTCAAGAAAAATCTTGATGAGTGGATGGAAAATAGAAAATTCACCCCGGGGATCACTCCAGTGGCTCTACTCGACAGAGGCACTAGGAACTAAGGTCAGGTGGCACGATGCTGGGGTAATCCTATGGGCTAGGCTTGTAAAGGCTCCAGGGCTATTAGCATAGTACACACTTAGGAACCTATGAACCTAAATAATTTGCCCACACCTGAATTGCTTGCACCCATTGGACTGACAGGTTGACATCAGCAAACTCAGAAATGAAAAAAAAAATCTGTGTGAATGCAAAACCTAAAATATATTATTAATTCCTGGTCTTAGGCCAATACTGATAGCAAAAAATGAGATCCCTGGCTAGAGCAATTACCATCTAAAACTCTACACTGCACGGAGTGCCATGATTAGTGGATTAGTAAAAAGATAAGCTTGTTAAGCATCTTTCCAAAGTCTTTAACATGAGACCTGATCTTAGCAGTGTTTAGGTGTGTGTAAAAAAAGCCTGTTAAGCACCTGTATGTGCTATAAAGATCAGGATTTGTGCTGGGGAGTAACAGCGGGTGGCATCATCTGGCAAAGAAATGTGGCAGAGCTTTAGAATTTGTTAGCTTCTTCCCTCTACCACTTTTATAAACAAAGATGTGGCAGAATAGTGTCCAACAGCTTTTAAAGCTCTTCCATCTTCAGAGATCCATTTCTGCTTCCTGTCTATTTGGCATTGCTGTGTGTTTTACCAGTTTTTAATGGTTTTGAAAGCTGAGAAAAAGATAAGCACTTCAACACTTTTTTTTGTCTGTAACCGGTAGCACTTGAACAGATAAGGCTGTGTATTAACAGATTTATGATCGGGTCACCAATCATAACCTTTTACTTACCTTTTACCTTTTTTTTTATTCTCCACATAGAGATACAATCATAATCCTCTGTATCTAACATGAGACAGCGTTATTTATCACTATGCTGCTGAAATGAATGTCATGGTCTTTAAAACATTGAACAAGTACAGTGACCATGATCTGTACACTCAAAATGGCCCCCTTTTCCTGAAAGAAAATTACACATTTAACTCATTCACAAAACTTTTCAACAAAAAAATAATAAATGAGTAGCTAGTTTTCAGCACCAATTCAAACATTTTAACTTTGAGCAAATTGCTCAAATGAGACATTCCTTATCTTCATTTCAGATTTGTTCCACCTCTTTGTAACTGATGTTACAAAAGCCTTCTAGCTTGAACAACTTACATAAATCCCATAAACATAAAAATGCAGCAATTTTCAGTTTTTGAGACCTACAGTATATAAAAATGACCATTTAATTTCTCAGCTAAGCTTATTCGTACTGTGTAGCTAACTTTAGTTCACATTTTCTAATCTCTGCCATTGTAGAGGCTGCCTCTATTTTCTCATTTATGAAGAGTTACTTATGTAAATGATGTTAGCAATGGATTACACAAACATTTTTAATGCTGATCCCTCACTCATCCAGTTCAGTGATCTGTATTGAAGGTGTACTTTATATTTTCCTCATGACTGTCACTCATTTATATCCATGAATATACTACTGCACCCTTCACTGATCAAAGGCAGATCTCTTACTTTTTTGTTTTTGCATTGACATACCTACATTTTTAAGCTCCAACATTGAAATCTGCAACGTCTCTGTACTATTTTCATTGTTCTATCTTTATATTTGCACCATCTGAATAGCATGCATTTCTTTTCTTGATCCATTTATAGCATCACACAGGATACTATCCCTTGCCTACATCTTGAATAATTTCTTCTTTCAGCTTCCTGCCTCTGCAGTTCAAGAGTCTCTTAAACTTATTCTGTTCTTACTGCATGCATTCTTCTTTTCCATTTTTGTTTTAATTCAGGTGTACTTTATTGCTTACATGTTGCAAACTCTGCCTTTCTGGAACCATACTAGATAGGTATAAAGGTTAGAGCAATTTTCACCAGCTTTATGTCACTAGCAACCTCTAAGTGTGCATGCCATGTTACTTGGACAACATGGAATGGATTATCTGTCACTCAAAATGCTAGCAATTAGATGTAAATGTGTCAGCATCACAACTTCTTTTTTTTAAACTTTTCATGATGTAGAACTTGAAACGATGTCCAGTTTTCACACAAGCTACTGTGGTACAGATCAGCTGTCATGCGTCTCCACGTGCAGCGTGTTCTTGTGCAGCAGACCATTTTATTACTCTCTGGTATGTAAAAAAAGGGAATCACTGTTAATTGTTGAGGATCATAGAATAATAGGAGTTACTAGTCAATTGAGCTACGAGGCCTTTTCCACCTTACCAGTACCCACCCTTAGGCCTTACCTCTCATTTCACTTTTGGCCAGGCTAATCATACCAGACGGGAATTTATGAATACACATCCAGTTGTCCTAATCCTTTTTAGTGGCAGTCAGTGTGTCACACTATTTAACCCACTTAACTTAGAGATGAAGTTTGCTCCAGAGAAGGGGTAGGTGCTGTGTGACAAATCTACTCCACTTTGTGTCGTATTTATTTGTTGAGGTAGATTTAGTTCTCTGACCCTAGTGTTAGACTGTCTGATTTACTGAGATATAGGAGTTGCTGGACTACTAGATTCCTTATAGCTGTATATAAAGGGCTTTGGTGGCTTTTGTGCTATTTGAAACCCTTGCTGCAAAATAGTAATTACTTGGCAATGGTGGTACATAATGCAGACAATGAACTATCCCTTTATTGATGACAACACAATCTTTTCATCATTCAGTCAGACTGATTTTTGGATGCATGAAATATTGTGTTATATTTTACGTCACTGAGTCATTCCTGCTTTGGCATTAAAACTTATTTTCTCCAAAACTAAATCAGAATGATTTTGATTGTGTTAGTATGTTGTGATGATATTATGTCACGGGTATAATAATCAAAGAAACAAGATGTTTGTACCCACAAAAAAAATTAAAGTGATATAGAACATTGTGACACACTTCAAAGGCCACATAATGCTCTAACATGTAAATAACTAAAAGATCCATGTGATATGGCATGGTGTGAATGACCATGATGATATTGATATGAATGATAATGCATACATTGCCTGATGTCATAACAGGTATCAGCATAACCATTCATTATAATGTTCCAGTAATATTTACTTGCAACAACACTCATTTATTCATGAGCACTACTACATGCATTGGATGACCTCTCTCCTATGATAATTTCAAAAGTCTCCAAATATTTTTTATTGAGACACTTCAATTTCCAGCATACACACACACACACACACACACACACACACACACACACACACACACACACACACACACACACACACACACACACACACACACACACACACACACACACACACACACACACACACACACACACACACACACACACACACACACACACACACACACACACACACTGCATCAAACATCACCATCAGCATCATTAACTCATTATTCCTTCTGAAGTATGAAATAAAGAAACAAATATAGTTGCTTATGAACCACACAAAATAAATGTCCATCAAAACACTCATTGTCCTGAAGCCTTTTCCATAGCATGTTCCAGGGGACTAACTTGATCTACAAGATCTAAATTAAACACAGAAAGGAGACAACTAAAATAACTTTTGTCACTCCCTCTTTCCCTCACACACACATTATCAGTTTTGACTATTTTATGTGCTGCAAGGATTTCTAAGCCTGAAGCCTTGCATTTCTTCCTTTTGGAAATCAAACTGTGTTATTTGATTTAAATATGAGAGAACTTGACTATAACGGCTTTGGTCACCCTCCCTATTGCCTGTTTAACAACTTTATGTGTCATAAAAGTTGTTAAACCTCATATTTATTCCTTTTGGAAATCAAACTTGCAGTGATATTGATTAAAATCTATTCTTTAAAAACCAAAGCATTACTCTGCTGATCAAATCATCTCTCCTTGAATGTGTTAGGCATTGCAAGTGCAGAATAAAATGGTATAGGATTTATCATCTACAACTCCATATCACACCTACTGGCTGCTTACGACTCTTGTTAGGGAAAAGTACAATCCTGTAGCCCATACCATTTAAGAAAAATAAGGACATGCTCCTTCACCATGATAAATACAGTAGCTGTGCTATTTAAAAGAAGGCAACCTTTACTGTATTAAAATACAACACAGTCTGGCACATGCAACGTACAGAACATGACAACTGACCTGCTCAGTGTTGACCGCAGGATCTCATTGCTTTGTGTTGACAGTTGAGGGTGGGCCCTAAACTTGACATATTGCATTTGTCAATCATCCATTTATCATAACCCTTAAATAACATACTCAGTCCTATTCTCACCTAATCAATCCAATAAATAAAATGGCAAAACTGCTTGACTGAATCTTAAAATATTTGCACTAAAATAATACTTACAAAATCCATACTGACAAACAGTATAACAAAGGCAAAACAAATCATAAGACCAAACATATTCATAAGGATTACAATACTACTATACATTTTACTTCCAGCCCTTGCATTAATAATGAACTAACAAATACAACTACAAGCAGCATTCTGGCCAAATGTTCACATTCAGAATCAAACTTACACAAAAACACCAGGCTAACGACAAATTAATTTCAATCTATTTAACTATACACACAAAGACTCTTTAAAACTTCATTTATATTTTTGTTGTGATTTTCTTCAGAAGGTAAACAATGTAAGCAGATATTCATTCAGAAATACAGACTGAGCCTGGGATTCATTAGGGTATAGCAATGTGTAAACCTCCATGTACATATTAATTGCCTTTTCCTGATTCAGCAACCTCCCTAACATGGTGCTACATATACCTCTACCATGAAGGCAGGTTGAGGGCTGTCCCAGCAACTGTGTTGAATGCTAATGAGGCATTCCAAGGGAGAGGCATATGATAATTAGCCATGTTCTCTCTCTCTCTCTCTCTCTCTCTCTTTCTTTCCAGAAGCAGATCCAGGAAGGCATCTATATCGACAAGAAATTCAATAATTAGCTCAGCCATAAAGATCAGCAAGAATGTCCCTACCACATTGTGGCAGTGAACATGGCCAAAAGGCCATGCACTAGCACCTGCAATGAATGTGGTATGGGGATCGGGGAAGGGGGGAATCACTAGACCACCAGGGATTACTCTTAATATGCTGTAATGGCACCAACACCACAATGGGGATTGGGGGTGGGGGGAAGTGCAAGACCCCAGAGAATACTTAAAGCAAGTGCTGTAATGGCAATGAGAGCTCAACAGTGATCGGAGTGGGGGTACAACTGACAACCAGGTATTACTTTTATAATGCCATAATGGCACCAATAGCAGTATGCTGAATGAGGGTTGGATGATACAGTAGACCTCCAGGCAGAATAGATGCATGACATAATAGCACCTCAACTATTATGGGATGGGGGAAACATGGGAGGACAGACAAATTAGAGACTGTTAACAGGACTGTGTTTTATGTGTGTGTGTGTGTGTGTGTGTGTGTGTGTGTGTGTGTGTGTGTGTGTGTGTGTGTGTGTGTGTGTGTGTGTGTGTGTGTGTGTGTGTGTGTGTGTGTGTGTGTGTGTATCTAATGAGGGTAGGTGTGGGTGTGTTTGTGTGTTCATGTTGTATGTACTTGTGTGTTTAGGAGAGTCAGTAGGGGGGGATGCTACTGCCTACATGAGCAGCAGTTTAATACCATGGTGGCATATCAGCAATGATCTCCACATCATGGTAGTAAATGTGATTCAGAAAAATGCCAGTTAGCTGATAATGAGGTCTTACGCCATCATGGTTAACATGTCCCTGAATTGCAAATGGGCACAAGCAGGGTCTTTTTAGTATTAGCTGTATAGCTCATGCTAGACCCTTAATTAATCTCTGGGTTAGTCTTGCTTCATTAAAGTATTGTCTTGCAGTAATTATAGATGTACAAATAAGTATTTTGGTAATTAAAAATGAAACAGAAATAATTATCTTTTAGAAGACAGGCTGGACAGAGTGCGTTATCAAGTAAGCTGTTCTTATGTATTGATTTATTTATTTAGTGACATTTCTTTACCAGGAAAGTCCACTGGGTCAAGAAGAACCCATTTTCAATGGAGGCCTGGGGAGAAAGGCTCCACAAAGGCAGTTAGTATAACAATTACATAATATTGGGACAGTTTGTATTAACAAGAAGCATAGTCATAACAGGCATTATAAATACAATAAAGTACAATATGAAAATGTAGGTGGTACAGAGAAATAATATAAAAACAGAAGGCATAGAAGTGAATCCAAGGGACATATTCTAGTACACTCTGATGTTAGTGTACACCCCAGAGTAGACTCTGTTGTGAGTGTGGAAGTACTTAATACAGGTAGAATTAGAATAACTATCTAAAGGTATATGTGTTAGAAGTAGGGAGAGATTAGTACTAGGAGTGAAGCATGTGAAGTAGTAATAGGAGTCAAGTTTTGGAGGACTGAAGTAGAGGAAAAAGGTGATTTGATGTAGGGAAGAGGAGTCAAATCTTAGGAAGATGGAAGTTAGAGCATCTACACTGCCAGAGGGTGAACAGGTGCTGTTTCAGAGCTGTTTTGAAGCAGGAGATGTTACTGATAGTCCTAATAGCTAGTGGGAGTGCATTCCATAGTTTGGTAATAGAGAAGGAGTAGAGCATTTGACCTGCTGGGAGTTTTGGTTTTTCATCTTGCAGGAGAAATTGGTTTTCAGATCTGAGTGATCTGTTTGGGTGGAGTTAGTTAGGACTGGAAATAGTGTTGGGCAGTTTGAAGGACTGCATACAATTTTATCTATATCTATTATAATACAATATATATCTTTATCCATTATATGACAATGTCCATTCTGAGATTAGCTAAGATGGCAATGTATCACTTAGTGTTAAGGTTTATTTAAAAAAAAAGATAATTATATTCTTGGAATCTTAAGCCATTCCTATAGATATCAACAAATGTGTCAATATATATATCTTTTATAAGAGGAAAAGGTGAACAAATCCTGCTATCTCATCCAATATGAAACAAAAAATAAATAGAACGATTTTTTAAATATAGTTAATGAAAATAAAATTAAAATCTTAGAATCTAGTACCACAATTCATGATATCGCTGGAAGACTAATTTATTAATCACTTTGTTGCTTCCTGTCTTTAGCAATTTCAGATAGTAAATATACTAAAGATAGGGAAGAATGGGTTTGCATTTAAGATGCTCAGGTTGCACATTTTTGTGTAAGG
Source organism: Protopterus annectens (assembly GCF_019279795.1). NCBI lineage: Eukaryota > Metazoa > Chordata > Ceratodontiformes > Protopteridae > Protopterus > Protopterus annectens. The sequence continues at coordinate 833,567,748 of NC_056730.1, read as the reverse complement.
CTTCTCTGATCTACAGAGAAGAGAAAAAAACGATTGAGACAATATACCTTGTCAAAAATGGTATTATCATTCAATCTGTGCAAGTGCTCGGGAGTAAACCAGAGACAATGGACAAGAAGAGAAAGAAAATCTTCTTACTAAATGTAGGTTAGATCATAAATTTATCTCAGCATAAGGCCATCTCTCATTTCTCTTTATCTCTTCATTAACGTGGTATGATGCGCATAATAAAAAAGCTGGTTTATAAGGTGTCACATTAACATCATAAATTTCCATACAGAGAATTGTAATATTAGTTAACAGATACCTGAATGAAAAAATGAAAAAGAATCCCTCAACCTCCTATCCCCACACTGCCTAATCTTCTTTTAATTCTTCAAATGCTTACTGTTCTGAGAAAAAAAATGTTATCTTACCATTGCCCACAAGATCCTTTACCTACCTACCAATACTCCAATACTTTCTACCCTCATTACCCCTTATAACAATCTTAATACCTTATGTTCATCAAATAAACTACTTGTCAGTATATGTAAATCCAGCAACATGGCCAGTGACTCTATTCTCTAATACTGCTGGAAAATTCTGGAACCTAGTTCCCAGTGAACTTGCATCACTGTCCTCTTTATCACTTTCAAAAATAAACTGAAACTTTACCTTAGATTCTGTTTACCTGCTAATCTCTCAGTACTAACTCCAGTCTTCCTTTATAATATATACAACTTTAGACTTGCTATGTTTAACTGTCCTGTCCTGTTGATATTTTCTTAATTTTAGATTTTTATTTAGTTTCTTTATTTACCTGACCTTGTCTTGTTGAGATTTTCTTTGTATATGTGAAAAGTTTGTTAGATAGTTATGTAATTGAGCGTCCACCCTTTGTTAATGCATTGTACTAGCATTTTTTGTTACTAAATTGTCTTGGAGCTTATCTCCCCGGGCCTCTACTGAAAATGGACATATATCCAGTTAGACTAGCCCGGTCAACAAATGTAAAATAAAAATAATAAAAAAAAATGTGGTAAAATAACCTGATTTCAGTTTTTCTAAATTTAATCTTTAAGATGTTCTTCATATTGATCACTGCTTCAGGCTGGTCACATTTTTCCTGCCAAAAAGAAAAAGAAAACCAAGCATTTATATACTCTTCCTCGATTATCTTTGGATAGGAATAGTTTACTGAGACTGACTCAGGGTTTGATTCAGGCTTTTGATCTTTCTTGTAGAGGAGTTTCCAGTAAAGGAAAGAGGGATGCCTCCTTTTCTGAAGAGATTTACGATTCTGAATCTGAACAGGAAGATGCAGGGACAGATTTAGGTGTTTGTCCTCAGATTTTTGATGCAGACTCGAAGGTAAGCTCTCTTTCAGATTCCCCTTGTGTGGGTTTCTTTTTCTCTGAAACTGTTTTCTAGAAAGTCCCAATGTTTTCCCTCAAAAAAGACTATTAGTTGTTACAGAAGGATTTTCCCGGACCCACACTGCCTCTTCCTGTCTTGCTGTTTTAAAGGATGTGTGTCTTAATACCTGAATTTTCATGAAAGTCAGTCAGCTGTCCCTAAAAAGGCAAATAGGATATATAAAGTTTTTCAGTCTTTTACATTTTCATACACTATTCCCAAACCTGACCCAGCAGCTATAGCCTTACTTGGCTGCTCTGCTGCTAAGCACTTAGTTAATTCCAATCCCACTTTTTCTAATAAGGATAGGAAAATCATAGACAGGTATGGGAAAAAGTGTATACTTCTGCAACTTTGAATTTCAATATTTTAGATTATCAGACTCATTGGTTAAAGTTTATTCTGACATATTGTTAAAAGTATGAAGAATGTTTTATCTACAGTTTCTTCTTGTGAAGAAAAATCTGCTTTAAATAACTTAATTTCTTCTGTCGCACAGGTCACTACACATTGTTTGTAGTGTGTGTATAACTCTGTTGATACTTTTTCCAAGGCTATCCACTGGACAGTTGTAAGGTGGTTTGCTTGGCTGCAGTCTCAGAAACTTCCAGATGATGTTAAAATGAGATTTAAATTTTTCCCTTGGATAGAGATTTAGTGTTTATCCCATTTTGCAACTGTGATGAAAAAGTGTGATGAAAGGGGCAAGCAAATCCAGGGAATATCTAAGATTTTTCATCCCACCTTTTTAAAATTGCTTAAGGGATTTTTTTTCTCTCCATTCAGTTTTGGCAAAAAACAGAATAAACAGTCTTGACAGAATTCAGAAAAAACAGACATTTAAGAAGAAGTTGCAAGGAGGTTCCAAAAATAAGTTTCAAACCTCCCAAGACCAAGGACACTCCAACAAGTCTGAATGACTATTCAAGAAACCTTGTGACCCTGCCCCACTTCCCTGGCCATCTTTCTCTTCCAGAATGTCTGAATCTCCATTTTTCTGTTTGGTAACAGATTATGTCAGGCAAATGGGTTCTGAAAATTATTTATCAGGGTACAGATGGCAGTGGGAGGAAATTCCTCCTTTCCTGGGGGGGGTTGTCATTCCTCATCTTGCTGATCAGACTGTTTTGTTCCCTCCTGTTCCTCATTACATACTACCCCAAGGAGTGATAGAACCAGTTCCTCCTTCCCAGGTGGAGAAGAGGTTAATTCAAGGATGTTCCAAATCCCAAAGAAAGAAAACACTTGGAGACCTGCATCTTTCTTTCCTAAACCGGTTTGCAATAATGCCCAAATTCAAAATTATGTCACTTCACAACCTGTTGCCTCTTCTTCCTCCTCTTTCAAGTTGACTGGTAACACTAAACTTAAAAGATGCTTATCATCACATTCCTATTCTCCAGACATCAAGCGTTTCTTAAGGTTTTGTGTGTCTGGATCACATTATCAGTTCTCTCCCTTACTTTTTGGACTATTCACTGCACCAATAATGTTCTTAAAATGTCTAGCACCAGTTATAGTTCATTGCAAGCTGCAGGATATCCACATTTTTCCATATTTAGATATCTTGCTTACATTTGCAGTGTCTTTTTCAGAAAGTCAGGAATCTATTTCTTGGGTGAGAGATCTCTTACACAAGCTGGGATTCCAAGAGAACATTCAAAAGTCCTTCTTGACTTCCTCACACAGGATTGTGTTCCTGGGATATCAGCTAGACATGTCAGTTCAAAGAGCTTTTCTTCCACAGGACAAAAAAATAGATCTTTATTTAGATCTATTTCTAAGTTTTTTCATTCCTACAGTGCTGCCTTCTCCTGAACACCAAAAAAACTAAATTATTGCTTTTCAATCCCTCAATAAAGTCCTCACAAATTAACCTCACAGTGACATCTAATAATGGTACTGTTATATCTTCTGAACCAACCACCAAACTCTTAGGTGTAGAATAGACCATAACCTTACCTCTGACACACACACACATCAATACCACCATAAAATCAGTTAACAGAAAGCTAGGCACCCTTCACAGAATTAAACCCTACCTTACCCTTACAGCTAGAACTACTATTGCCCACACCCATCTCATCTCTACCCTCCTCTACGCCTCTCCCATTTATACTAATCTTTCTAAAAGCAACCTCAACAAACTGGCAGCCACATATAACAACACAGCCAGATTTTCCACCAGCTCCCCATTTAGAACCCACCATTGTCGTAATCTAAAACTACTAGGATGGCTAGAACTCCAAAATCAACTACTATTTCAACAACGTATTATCACACACAAAATCCTTTATCATCCTAGTAATACTCCAATACTATCTAGTCTTATCACCCACTACAAAAATCTCACAACCCTTCGCTCAGCTAATAGATTACTAGTAACTATACATACATCCAAAAACAAGGCTGGAGACACACTGTTCTCCAACACGGTAGGGAAATCTTGGAGCCTGCTCCCCACTAAACTCTCATCTCTCTCTTCTACATCTCTATTCAAAAAGCAACTTAAAGAATATCTTCAAACTCACTGGCTATGTCCTTGCACAAATCCTGACTAAAAATCTCCCTCCTTCATATTTTATGTCGACCGTTCTTATAACTGCCATTTTATATACCTCTTATTAACCTCTGAGAATATGTACTGTTCAGCCTACTAAAGTTACTACTAACTTTGCCTTTCCTTGAATCTACTGCAGAGCCGAAACTTACTTGCAAGCTCTCTACTGTATAAACATGTCTCTACCTTAGAAATACTTGGAACTATAGCTTGTAAATAACTGTAAAGTACATTAGCACTACACTGTTATGTAAAATCTTGTTTTTCTTGTTTTAATATGTACTGCACCTCTTGCTACTTTTAATTGCAGTGGAGCTTTTCTCCCCGGGTCTCTACTGAAAATGGACATGTATCCAGCTAGAATAGCCCTGTCAACAAATGTAAAATAAATAAAATAAATAAATTCAGACCTCAGTCACTGCAATGGAATACCTCTGGATTCTGGGTCTAATGGCATCTATGATTCTCATGATACCCCTGGCAAGACTCCACTTTGGTATTTGAAATCTCTTTTGTCCCAGCATCAACACCATTTATCTTTCCAGATCCCAGTACTGGTGTTTGTCATGAGATAAATCATTTGATGGAGACAACAGTTAAATCAAAGTCTCCCCTTCTCTCTCCCTGCTCCAAATCAGTCAGTCACCACAGATGCTTCGGACTTTGCTTGGGGATCAGTTTCAGGACAGAGAAAAATGAAGAGGGCATGGGACACTAAACACAGAAGCAAGCACATAAATATCAAGGTGATGCTTGCCCTGATCAAGGCACTCAGTTCTTTGAACCATCTTTGGTCCTTGGCACATCTTCAAGTGGCTACAGACAATGCCACAGTGATGCGGTACATCAACAAGCAAGGGGGCATCAGGTCATTCTTCCTTTGCAGACAAGCCATGTATAGCTTCACAGCACACTCTCACTCTACAGGCATCCTACATTACATCAAAGCAAAACTGTGTGACAGACAGACTGAGCAGGACCATGGCAGAATCTCATGAATGGAAACTATATTCGGGAGTCTTCCAAGATTTGCTCCATCTATAGTAGAGTTCCTCTTTGCTTCCTTTCTGAACAATTATCTGGCAAGTTCTGGGCCTCCATGCAAGAAGGTCTGGGAGACAGATGCCTTGCTTTTTCTTTTCTTTGGACAGGAATGTTCCTGTATATCTTTCCACCCTTTCCACAATTAACCAGTGTACTTCTGAGGATTCAGGAGGAATCATCCAAGATCATTGCAGTGACTCCCTTCTGGCCCAGGCAATTATGGCTCCCTCTTTTTTGGAAATGGCCAGAGGCAATTACTACAAGCTTCCTCACAGAATGGATCTAATCACACAAGAACAGGGGTGTTTGATAAACCTCAACAACAGTCATCTTCAATTGACCGCCTGGATGATAGGGTCTTAATTCCTTTTAGGCACCTATTTTTTGAGGATGTGCAGTACGTATTTGTGGAGGCAAGAAAGCTGCTACCAGAAAATCATACAATAGCAAATGGTAAAGCTTTTCTAGTTGGCGCCAACAACATATCCAGTACCCATTCAGGGATAGATGTTCTCAGGTTTTACAAAATTTGTGTGAGTTACTGTCCTATGACCTTTCTTTTTCCTCTATCTGTTCAGCATGTCTGCCCATGGATCCTCCACTTTCAAGGCAGCCTCTTGTCAAAATGTACCTGAAAGGGGTTTTGGATAACAGGCATCCAAGTAAATCAGTGGCCGCTCCTTGGGATCTCAATGTTGTGTTAGAAAAACTAACATTTGCTGCATTTGACCAGTTAATGTGGTTGGCTTAAGATTCTTAACATGGAAAACAGTTTTGTTGTTTGTCCTGGCCTCTGCAAGAAAGATATCTGAATTGCAAGCTCTTATTGTGAGTCAAGCCTACCTCATTTTCTACAAGGCCAGGGTTTCTTTCAGAGCTGATCCTTCTTTTATGCCTAAAGTGGTATCTGAGTTTACTTTAAGTCAAACTATCCATCTCCCCATTTTCTTTCTTGAACCTAAAAATAGGGGAGAAAGGATACTACATACTTTGGATATCCACATACAATTCAGGAACTATCTTGACAGAACTAAATCTTTCAGACCATTGGATCAATTTTTCATTTCTTGTGAAGGTAAGAAGAAGGGACAACTGGGGTCAAAACAGACTTTTTTCCAAATAGTTGTATAAGGTATTACATTTGATTAAAATCACCATGACAAATCTATTCCAAGCAGTGTCAAGGCACACTCTACAAGGACCTTGGCTTATTCTATGGCTTTTTGCAAAGGGTTGGATTCTAGAAGTATTTTTGAAGCTGCTACTTGGTCCTCTGCACATAACTTTTACAAAGCACTATAAAATGGATTCCTTCTCTTGGTCTAGATCATGCTTTGCTAGGACCATTCTCCAGGGGCACCTGGACCCTTCTTCTTCCACCTCCGAAATATAGATAGCTATGGTAGTCTACCCATATAGCTAAGTCTACTGCAGCAGTGATCAATATGAAGAACATAGTACAGTTGTATAAGCTAAACTTACCATAATGATAAATGTTCAAATGATCACTGCTGCAGAGGCCACCCCCTCCTTCCATTCTACTTGTTTGTTGGTGTGTTTTTTTATGCCAAGGTGTGGACGTTTATTTTTTTGTTATTCATAACCTTGTTGTTTCAGGGCTCAACATCTCTGTCTTTGTTGTCAGGAAAGCTCTGAAGGGTTTCACACTCAAACTTGTTTTTTAGTCAGCTCTGCTTGAGCTGCTTGACAGTTTGGGAACATTGAATGTGCCCTAAAGCTTTGGAAGCTGTCTGGCTGTTATATTCTTGGAAGGATATAACCCATATAGTTAAGGCTACTGCAGCAGTGATCATTTGAACATCTACTCTTATGGGAAGTTCAACTTACACAACCATACTTTACAATGCTTGCTGTGTAAAATTCTTTTTTCAGTTTTCACAATTTGGAACTGCTCTGTATGGGCCCATTCGAGGGGAACTGTAAAGAAATTCTTGAAAAGAAGGTGAAAGGGCAAATTGCAAAATGTTTGCAAAGGACAGCATTGAACCACCAGGTCATTCTTTTTTCAGTTTTCACATTTTGGACCTGCTCTGTATGGGTCCATTTGAGGGGAACTGTAAAGACATTCTTGAAAAGAAGGTGAAATGGCAAATTTGCCTTAACTCCTCCTGGACTTAATTCTGCTCATTCAATTAAATGTACTCTTCAGCTTATGTAACTGGACTACAAATGATTTTATTAATGGTTTTGACATGACATGTTTGCCCCTTTCTTCACTTTTCTTTGACATTTTGTATTTTTTATGGTTTCTGCTTGTTTACTGTTCTGCTACAACATATACATATGCATAGTCATTTGCATTTTTCTCCACACATTTTTTTTTTATTTTTTCCCCCTATTTTTACTGTATGATTGATTTTGTGAATGCTCAATTTTAACAGTGATCTGATGAAACCCTATTGGTGAAAAACTTTTTTTGGTTGTTTTTAACACAATTATGATTACAGTTTTTATTTTGATTGTATTTTTATCTATAAATGTCTCTTTTTATTGGATGTTTTCCTGGGTTACACACACACACACACACACACACACACACACACACACACACACACACACTTTTCTTCACTTCAGTTCTCTTATTTTTTTTTCCTTTTAGTTTTTTAGTTTATGACGCCTTTTGGAAGGATTGTCTTGTGCACTTGGTGCTAAATAGCTTTTAGTGAAGGGAGCTTTGTGACACCTTGTTCCTCTCTGGAGACAGACTAGGAGTTATTTACTAGTTCTGCACTTAAGTTTATGTAGACTTTATTTTATTAGTACTCTTTCTGTTTCTTATTTCAGTTTGCATTGCAAAAATGGCTAGTGGTACATCAGGCTAGCTTTTAGTTGTAGGCTAGGCTCATTACTGTTTATGAGATTGTCAGTCATGATCTGTGATCCTTTCTGCTGTTTATGTATATATTAGTTTTCCATGGGTTAAAGCTGTTATTGAAAAGTTGATTTGATGAAGTCCAGCTGAGTATGAAAGCACTTATCATAAATTAAAGTTGAGTTATCCTGTTGACTATGCCTGTTTGAGTTTGTTTCTTCAATACCTTCATAGAAGAAGAATTAACATCTGAAGTTTTGGACTGTTTATTATTGTTGCTTAATATTGTAATTTTTAAGTGTTTTTACTTTTTATTTTTCACAAATGACAAGAAAGTGAAGCAACTCTTCTATCTTAATGCTGGTGACAGCTATCTCACATCTCAGTTGTGGTTTTTGTACTTGTTTGTCCTGACCTGAGACTCACTTTTTGTGATACACAGGGTTCCTGGATGTGAGGTGGAGTTGCCAGAGCCACTGGTGATCTTTGTCATTTAATTTCTTTTATCTAGGATTTCAGTTATTCTAACAGCATATTTCATCATAATCAAAGTAGAACAATTGCCCTGCTATTCTTATAAATGAGGTTAGGCAACAAACCAGTTTGTCCAGGGACATCTTCAGTAAGTTTTAGACAAATATATATCAGTGAGAGGTAAGAGGGTGGGGGGGATGAAAGGGTTAAATGAAAGGGGGCGTTGATTGGGATGAAATGAGGTAAGGGGTGGGGAGGGGCTTAATGGGCTTAGGCAAGACCAGCTGGGTAAGGAATCACATTTTGGCATGAACTTGCTAAGTATCATGCCATGACGACCTTGGGTAATTATAGAAGGTATGGTTGGTTCATATTAGTACTTTAAGGGATGGTTCTCAACTGCCAGATTTGGCAGTGGTTAAATGTTTTTTTATCTTTCCTTTTTTACTTAAAACACATAAGGTTTGTTACTTAATGCATGTGAGGTTCTTTGGAGTTTGGCAAGTCAGGGAGGATTGAGTTCCCTGTATGTTGACGGGCATTTGAGTTTTAGACTTCTCGTCCTTCAGAAATGCATGGTGATTGGGCCAGGAGGGTTGCAAGACCTTCTGTTTTGGCTTTAGGTTTGGCATCGTGCTTTAAATCCTCCCTATTTGAGGCTCAACTCCCCTCTCCCCTTATTTTGGTTGGTTCAGATTTTGGGCCAGGAGGGTTAGAGCTACTTTACTTTGTGATCCTTATTGTTTTGGGCCTGGGTGTGCTCTGGGATGTGGTTATGCAAGTTGGTTTGGAGAGTGGGGCATTGTGAGTTAGTGAGTCATTCCCTGTAATTCACTGCAGTGTTGTTTCACATGTAAAATATACCCACTTGCTGAGCTACCTTTAATTTAGGGTGGCAAGTATCTCGATGGGTGAAGACTCCTATTGCGTTCCATTGGTGGTTGGTGATATTGCTGGCCAGGCTCCATTTTTGCAGCTGTGGAGAGCAGGAGGAAGAGGGAGGTTGTCTCTAGCAGTTCACGCATGCGCAGCTGCGGTGGAAGGACTGTTCTCTCCATTGAGGGTATGGATTGTGTTTTCTCCTTCCTCCGTGAGTTGTGGTTGTGCATGCCCATGACTGCTAACCTATGATTGCCCCTTCATCTATTACACATACACATTTAGAGTCAGTGGGTAAAGATTGTAGGTATTTAAAAAAAAAAAGAAGAAAAAATAGCTTGCATACTAAAGAATGTCTAAGTGTTTCCATAATTTTCTGTTGTCTTGAAATTAGGCTTTGACTAATTAATGTGGGTGGAAGAGAAAAATAATACTTCTGCAAAACCGGTTACTCGCTCAACCTGCTAAGTTAGTATATACAATTGGTGGGTTTTGGTTTCCTCATTACTTATGGCTTTGTACAGATGGTTTATTGGGAGTTTGGCATAAGGTTAAAGGGTTTGCCTTAACAAACACAAGGTGTAGGGTTTTCCTCTTACATGAGGAATTTGGCTGGGCTTAGAATGTCTCACAAAGACAGTCAGTCTGGTATGAACTGCAGGATGATGCTGTTGCAGTTCTTGGGTGTTGGTATGTGCTGTTTCTTAAAAAGCAGTAACAATGGTGAAAGTTACTTGCAGCTATTAAAGTGTTTATGTGCAAAGTGGTTTAGCAAAGTGTTTTCCATGCCATTTCATGGTTCTGGTATACTTTGTTTTACTGAACCATTTTCTAATACACATTTATTCTGATGCATCAGGAGGACAGGTGAGCATAATTATGAGTATGAGACACAGAAAACAGAATATTGTATGCCGGAACAATCCATTCTGTCTCCTTCAATTTTACTTGCTAGTCAGGTTCTTGAGGCATTTCACTAGCAGAATGTATTGAGTGGCACTTCAGATCACTGATTCAGACAGATGTTCCTTACTGCACAGCAGTCAAAATATGCTGTCTGGTAGTCCTTTTATAGCTGTGTTGCTAGTTGCTTGGCGTATTTACTGTTTAAATTTCAAGGAGCATAGTTGATGCTTAATTTGACAGCTCACTGCATACAACTTTACTGTTCTGAGTGAGCTGACATATAAATTATAAAAAAAAAAAAAATTTGTCCTTCTTCCATTGGCGCCCACCAATTTTTACAGTAGGTAGTGCAGCCATGGTGGGAGTGGGTGAACTTGGGAGCTTGTTGTTCAGGAGGTGGTTTCCTTGGGAGAAGTTGCTGTTTTCTGGTCCTACTTTTGTGATCTTCCACCAGGGTTGTTTTGGTGGAAGTTGTGTAGATGGAAGCAGCTTCTGAATTTTGTGAAGTGGCAAGCCCGGAGTGAACATCAAAGACTGTAACAATACTAAATTCATAAATTTTAGTTATACTTTGACTTAGGAATGGGGTCCTTCATGCCATGGTATTAAAAAACCTAAAAGTCTTGGAGAAATGAAAGCTGTATGGTTCAGTGGCTAGTGTTTGGGGCTTTGACGGTGCAGATCAGCAGTGGCAGTCATGCAAGAGGGGTCGTGTTGCTTCTAAGGGTGCAGGATTGGTATGGATAACTTGAATATGTTGTGTGCGGCTGGTGAAGTGTAGGAGACTGCTGAAGAGAGTGCAGTAGAATGGCAGATTGAGGTGTGTTGTAATTTTGTGGTTTTGGTTGGTGATGGCTCATTCGTGGTGGTGGAGTGCAGGCCTTGAATCTATTCCTGGGGCTCTGAATGGCAGGTCTGAAGCCCAGAATGGAATTGCAGTGTCTGTACTCAGTTTTAGCTTAGCAGGCCGTTAACAGTCCATGGTGTGTTAGTCAGCAAGGACATGCAGTAGGCAGGAGGGTCTTTTAGGATTGCAGGATGGCAGTAATGTGTTAGTTTTGTTGACTTTCTGTTCTTGCTTTGGAAATAGATGTCGTGCTTTTCTTGTATTGAAATATGGAATGCTCCTGGCTGAGCAGATAGGATGTCGTGGGCACTTTTAAGTCAGTCATTGTGGTTGCCATGCTTGTTGTTACACAAGAATTTTGCTACAGACTATTTCATGGGTTCTAAGAGGGATGCAGTAATGATTCTTTTTTTTTTTTTCAATAATTTTTATTTTCGTTTTACATTTGCAAAAACCATAACCATTCCATATTTACAAAATGACCATATTTGCATGTTATACATTATGGATAAAGTAGAAACATGTAGGTCATACAACATACCTAATTACAATATATGCAAAGATGCTTTCCCAATTAATTTTGTTAGTCTAAAAACAGCACATACAAAAATGATTTTACATCCATAGTTAAGTTGTGTACTCGTGGGAATACTTCCAGTTCATTTAAGATATGGTGTAACTGATGCTTTATGCTAATAAGATATTATAGGACTCTTCCCAGATTGCTCGGGCTTTCATATTTTTGTTTCTTTTGTCCAATATTATTTTATGTGCTAATAGATGTTTAATAGCAGATTTCTTGTATTCTTTCGAAGAGATACTTACAGGAGCTAACCATTTGTGAGCTACATATATAGCTTCATTAATAAGAAAATCATTATAAGTGGGTTAGCTTGTTTTCCTGAGATGTTGGCTTGGAGGATGTGTAAAAGAGTTTGCGTTGATGCTTGGTACCCCATTTTTTGCAGTTGTAACTTAAGGGAATTCTAAAGCTTGAAAATGCATTTACAACTCCAGAATATATGTATAAGGTCTGCAATCTGGTCTTTACAGTGTGGACAGTATGGGGACTTAGTTGCACTGAATTTGTGAAGAATTGCTGGGGTGAAATAAGTGTTATTATTAATCATGAGTTGATGTAAGATAGTTTATTAAGTGGAATAGTTTTCAATGTTAAGTTGATTGCCTTTTCTATTTGCTGGTCATCCATATCAGGTTTTAATTTTCTCCAGTAATTAGAGAAGAGAAGGTCTTTCTGGAATTTGATTTCCCCTATCATTTTGTATGAGTTCGTTATTGTTTTTCTTGACATTAACATAGTCTTCCAAAGTAGGGTACAGTTTTCAATGTCACTTTCGAGTATGGTAAGGTTTTGGAGGTAACTGAAACACACCTCTTTGATTTGTCTTAAAATTATTATATATACTTTAGGTAAGTTTAGATTACTTCTTAATTCATGAATTGTGCTATTGAGGAATAGGTAAATATCTTGGATTCTCTTATGCTTTAACCGAGGGAAAGAGTCTAGGTTTAGCATCTTATTTATTTTTATGTTAGGATTTTTATTGAGGGGTTGTATTATTAATATAGCTTGTCCAAGGGTTAAGGAGTGAAAAAGTTTTTGTGTTGCATTTATAGAATGTTTTAGCGGCTCTATTATGTTATAGGCTTGTCAATCTTTTTTATTTAAGAAGGGAAGTGCTTTGGGATTGATGTCTAGTGTTTTTATATGCCTATAGTATATTGTTACCCAGGCCGGTGAGCCAATCTTTGCTGAGGGGTCGTACTCTGCTATTCTCAGTATTCTATTAGTGTTGATAATAGAGTAGTAGATTTTGAAATCTGGCAAGTTCAGACCCCCTTTGTTTTTAGGAAGTGTTAGTTTTTGATAGGAGATTCTGGTCTTTTTAGGTTCCCATACAAATTTTGCTAGAAAGGTATGAATTTGTTTGAAGAATTTATTATGTATAGTTATCTGAGATGTCATAAATAGATATATTAATCTAGGCAGTATGTTCATTTTAATTATTGATACTTTAGACAAAAACGGTAGCTTAAGGTTATTCCATCTTGTACAATCTTGTGTTATGTTTTGCCATTTAAGAGTTATGTTATGTTGGTAGAATTCCTTGTTATTCTGAAAGAAAGTAATCCCCAGGTATTTGGTTTCTTCTTTTATTTTTATTTTGTCTAAGATAGGTATTAGGGAGATGAGTCTAGGTGGCCTTAAGCGGAATATATTAGTTTTATTAAGGTGTAATTTGTAGTTAGACATGTATGAGAATTGTTCACTTGTGTTTATTATTTTGGTCATGTCTGAGCTTGGTGTAGTAAATTATATCTGCAAATGCTGAAAGATAAACTTTGAAGTTATGTATTCAGGGGGGATTATGATATGTGTTTTGTTTAATATATAGGAATAGGGGTTCTAGGTATAGGTTGAAAAGAAAGGGTGATAGTGGGCAGCCTTGTCTTGTTCCATTTTTTATTGAAATTCTGTTTGACCATGTTTTGTTTATATATAGGGATGTATATGGATTACTATAGAGAATTTGAATGATCTGTATAAAATTTTTAGGTATGTCAAAGTGAGGTAACGTTTGCAGCATGAATTCAAGATTGACCCTATCAAAAGCCTTGTGGGCATTTACTACCATTGTGAAGAGGTTGGTATTTCTCTGATTTGCAAAGGATATTAACGCTTCTGTTAGCATGTTGTCACTGGTCTGTCTACGTGGTGTAAACCCAGATTGTTCTGGAGAAATGATTTTCTCTATCTGATTTTTAACTCTGTTTGCGAGTATTGAGGTCAGGATCTTGGTGTCTGTATTTAGAAGAGAGATGGGTCTATAGCTATCTGGATTTTTAGGGTCCACTTGGTCTTTTAATATAAAAATAGTTTTAGAGATGTTAAAGTGAATATCACGTATGTTGTTATTTATTATATAGTTCAGCACGTGGTATAATAATTTGGCAACTAGTGGACTGAAGGATTTATAAAATTCTGAGGTAAGACCATCTGGTCCTGGGGCCTTGTGTGGCTTTAGATATTTAATTGTTGTGGTTATCTCATTAATGGAAATGGGCTCCGTTAGTTTTTTTTGTTGATCTAAATCTAGTTTAGGGAATTTTAGTTTTTGAAGAAAAAGATCCCTATCTTCCTTCAAGGCTTGTAAAATTTGTTCTCCATATATTTGAGAATATATTTGTTCAAATACTTTGATAATTTCCTCATTTCTTGTATAGTTTTTCCCTCAGTAATTTACTTCTGCTATAACTGAGGTGGACTTTTGTTGAGCGATAATTCTGGCTAATGGTCTGGAAGGAATTTGGGCTTCTTCTGCATAATTAGCCAACTGTTTTGTCTCATAAAAAGATAGATTTCTGTTATTGAACATATACAGGTCTCTTTGTAGTTTTAGGAGGTCCATTTCTGTTTGATTATTAGGGTTATTTATCAATTCTCTCTCACGTTGTTCTATTTTCTCCTTTATTTTATGTTCATCTTTCATTTGGATTTTTTTATAATATGCTGCTTTTTTAATGAAAGTTCCTCTGATATGTGATTTGGTCGTCACCCATTCTATATCCATTGGTGTTTGGGAATTGAAGATATTTACAAGGGATGTTTTTAATATATCTGCAATCTCTTTTACTACATCTGTTTTGAATAGCAGATTTGGATTTAATGACCAGTTATTAGCTCTATTGTTTAAAAACCTTTTTTTTTGTTCCAGTTGATACTCAGTGTAACTTTGGAATGATCCGACAGAAATCTAGTGTGTATGACTATTGTAGGTTCCATGTTAATGAGTATGTCTGAGATTAAAAAAGAAGTGTATTCTCCCCCACATTTTAAGGCATTGGGAGTAGAATGTGTAATTCTCAGGTTTGTTATTTTTATCCTCATATTTAAAGGGGTCATACAGTTTGAAGTCTTGTTTAAGTTCATTTAAAGCTATTGTAGCTTGTCTATTATGTAGTTTGGTCATGTTCAATTTATCCTTTTCTGGGTTTTGATATGTGTTACAGTCACCACCAATTATTATATAATGATCTTCCAGTTGGTTTAGAATTGGGTACAGTGACATGAAAAAGAGATGTTGGTTGCTACAAGGTGCATATACATTTAACACCATTATGGGTTTTGGAAATACCGTGTTAGTAAATGTTACATAGCACCACCTTCCCTCTTTGTCAGCCTTAGTTTCAAGTATTTTATCCTGAAAATGTTTTTTAATTATTACGGCCACCCCAGCACTCTTAGTTTTGTCCCCAGAAGCTATAATTTGTCTTATCCACTTTTTTCCCCAATATATGTCCATTGCTCCGAAGTTAAATGCATTTCTTGTATTAAGATGAGATTAGCTTTGGTTTTCAGGGCTAAATGCAAAAACAGTTTCCTTTTTTCTTTATTTTTTTGTCCTTTAATGTTCCACGTTTCAATTTCCCACATTTATGTGATAGATATGCTTGATTTAACTGATCTGTATGTTAATTTAGATTTATGGTCTTTGTATGTTTTGTTATAGTGTGTCATTGGAAAGCATCTAACTATTCCCATCCCTACACTGTGCCTACCCACTATACCCCTGGACCAGGAATAAATGGGGGAATGCAATGTGATTTTAGAATGTACCATAAGATTCCCACTAATATTAAATTGTGTTTTTTCTTTACTTATAAATTTGTGACATGGTATCCCCCTTATGTTACTATATACAATACAGACAAAGCTTAACTGACTAGTTCTCGACAAAAAATGCTGCTGAGTCATATCCCAAGTCTCAGCCTTTAATCTATTATACCATTAGAGTACTATGTACAAAACATGCAGCTTATACATTTATGATCTATTCCTCCTAAAAGTGCATTTTTAAACAACATGTTAATAATCAAATTCTCAATTAGATATGGCAAAATATACAACAATTTAACCTATATTTTTAAGCCAGACATGTCATATTTAAATGACCCTTCTCTATATATTTCTCTTATCTTCCCTCTTCTTATATATAAATTACCCAGCTTCGGTGTTCAGGCATTCTTCTGTAGCAATCTATAACAAACTCAGATTGCATTATTGACATCTAAATAGAAGTGGGTATATGAGGGAAAAAAAGGGGGGGGGGTTGCAGGCTTAGGCAGGTATATATACTGTTAAGACTTGCTTGTTTAGATTATATTTATATCTTCTGCAGTCAACTAGGTTGTATTCATATTGTCATATAATTCCTCTCCTCTAAACTGCTTAAACTCTCATTCCTGCAGTTATTCCAGTTAAATATCATTATTTCAGTCAAGAACCATTTACTTAGTCTAGTTCTGCCAGACTCACATCCAAAAATTAAGATTGGATTCTTTACAATAAGCTTGTATTGGATAATCAAAGTCACAATTTTGTTTTGGTAAAACAGTACCTTATTCTTCTGATTCTTCAGAGTCATGTTTGCAGGATTTACTAGTCATCTTTTGGTCAGCTGTTGTCTTATTAATTGTTTTATGTCAATTTTTGTGATTTTTGAGTCAGAAATCACTTCTTGGACTTGCTGTACCTTCCTTTCAGGTCGTTTTGGTTTTATAGTGGAGCTTTTGAGCTCAAAGGGGACTATTTTAACATACCAGATTCCTGGGAAATGGTGTTACCCTATATTATGCACATCGGAAATGGCAGTTGAAATTTACTTCCTACCCAGTTTTCATTTCCTTTTCCTGTGTGCTTGTGGCTCCCATCATTGCTTTAAGGGCCCAGGCAGCAAGGGGAAGCTCTCAGGGTGTTTATCCCATCAAAAACACAATTCAGTCTGATTTTTACTCAAGGGTCGTTTTTAATTTCCAGCCATTTTATTTCATTTCTGGAGGTGGAATCTGCTTGAAAACTGACAGGAAAGTCTTTTTTGCTTCCTTGGGGTTAGCAATCATGTATTTAACATATTTACATTGAAAATGAGAAGGTTTGGGTATTTCATTTGGAACTTCATTTTCTTTTCTATCAGAAACTTGCAGTATGGAGATCGAAGTTGCCTTGCTTGCCTTATCTGAATGCTTGCCTTATCTTGAGCAAAGGAAATTTTATTATTATTCCAGGTGAGTGTCCCTTTCTTCTTGGCAGCAGAGAGTATTTTATTTACATCTTGATAGTTTAAGATTTTGGCATACACAGGTCTTGGTCTCAAGGATGATTAAGCTTCTCTCAGAGCTCTGTGGGCTATATTATTATTTGTTGTGTTGCTTCAGAATCTAGTAAAGATTTTAGTATGAGTTTGATAGTTGGTATTAGATCAATGTGTGACACAGTTTCAGGGATTCCCTTTATGATAATATTGTTTCTCCAAGCTCTTGCTTCTAAATCTGTTATTTTTGCTTGTAGACTTTGCAGCTCTTTGTCATGGGGATCAGTTCTCTGAGCTATAGAGTCTAATTTTATTTCATTTTCTAGTATTTTTCCTTCAGATTTTTCAATTCTGGTTAGAATTTGATTAAATGTCTCCAAATGTTTGAAACTGTGTGGATAAGTCCTGTATTGCTTGTTGAATGGGTAATAAAGCTGTTTTTATATTTTCCAGGCTAGCTGGCTATTCTGACTTGGTGTTATTTGCAGACTTGGTATTGTCAGATTGCTTATTTGTCCTCTGTCTTTTTGGAGTTGTATCTTTGTCTGGTGAGGCTAGTATAGAGAATTTGGTTTTAGTTGTTAAAGTCTCCATATTATTGTCTTCTTTTGACATCTTGCTTTTAGGTAAGTTTTGCAGACTTTATGTATGACTGCAGGGCCATAGCACCACACAGCTACAGATGATTTCCAGAATTTTAGTTAATCCTTTTGTTTTAAAAGGAAGCTGTTGCTTTTTTTTCCCTTCTTTTGAATGCTGTTTGTTGTCTGGAATAGATATTCAGTTGTATTTCTTTGTTTTTTAAGTCTGTGCTGTCTTCTGGGTTTATTATAATCCAGGGTATTTCAGAGAGCTAGGTGCTTGCAGTGCTCACAGAACAGCAGCCATCTTGAATCAGGTGCAGTAATGATTCTGCTCATGTGCGGATTGCCGCCATTGGAAATTGAAGTATAACTGTAATTTCACGGGACAAATATTTGTGATTTGTTTTGGTTTGGTGTCCATTAATATGATCTGACTTCCTTATGGCTATGGCGGTGGCAATATGATATGACTTTTGGCTATAGAATTGGGATGTCACAGGATGGAAATTCATAGTCGGGTAGCACTTAAGCATGGAAATAAATTGGAGGTGCAATTGATGTCTTTATTTTGAGCACCAGGAAAGGAACATATCTCACTTAAAAATGGTTCAGCAGATTGGAGTATCACAGTGGGAGCAATGGCTAGTTAGTATAGTTCTGCTGTTGAGGTATAACCAAAATGAATAGACTGGGGACATTTGCTAAGATTTCAAATTCTAAATGATCAGCAGGTGGTAGTAGGAAGGCTGGCCATTGGTGTCGGCGCTACTACTGAACAAAGTACAGGATTGGATATTGTAGAGCCACCTGGTTTTCTTTATATGGGAATAACCCCTTTTGATATATTGACAGGCTAAAAGCATTAGTGCCCATGCCCAAAATATTTACGGGTAGTTTTATGTCATCTGTTATCACTTTTACAGCCTCAGCAGTTTTCTGATTAGGTATAAGGCAAGCCAGTCCAGCAGGGACACAGGTGGAATCCCAGGGGGTGTATTTTCTGTTTCCCATCCAGCTAACCAGGTTGTGCTTGAAAAGGGATAATGAGGTACTTTGACATGGACAGGGAAGCCATTCCACAGATGAGGGAGTCTTTAGGACACAAATCTGTCCTGCTAACAATTCCTATTGATGTTACAGACCAGGCTGAGGTCATGCTTGTGGGTACTACAGGCACTTCTGTTATTACCAGCGTTCTAGGTTTGGGGAGCAATATTTTCATGCTGGCTCTATTTGGGCTTTTGTCACTCCCTCTCCCATTCTTTTGGCTTTGCCCAGATATTCTTTTATTGCATTAAAGGATATATGTTGATACAAGGAGTGACAGACAGCAGAGAATTTTATTGGATTTGCATGGGTAATTCAGTTGGTGCATCAGAGGCAGCGGTAGGGTAATGTTTGGGGTTATGTACATACCATTCAATTGTGACATGGCTGCAGCATCTCTGGGGTTTCTGCTTGATGTTTTGGGCTGTTTGCATAACCTGGTAGGTGTAGGGTAGATCAGGGAGATTTGCATTCAGAAAGGGTGTTCTGCCATTTGTGTTTCATACCCCCTAAGAAACTTCAATTTACAAAGAGACAGTGGAAGGAAAAGGAGACTTAAAAGCAGTCCTTATATTGAGGTATTGTCATGCCTTTCAACTAAATAGATTTTCATAGAATGTTCATATTTTGCTTCATAATTGGGTTTGTTTTTCATAGAGTTCTGGTTTGGCTAGTAGTAGCTATGCATCAAAGACTAACATTAGAAAATAATGACACACGTGGGTTTCCCACTTTATACCATTCAGAGGATACCTCGGCCCTTCTTTTAATAATGGCTTGTGAACACTTATTACTCTAAGAGGTTTAAAAGTATGGGCTCTTTCCATATTACCTGGCCCACGAGGTTGAGAGGTATGAGTGTCTCTAGAACTGTTCAGTTGTGTCATTGCTTACAAGCTAAAGAGGAGAAGATGAGCAGAATGTGGTACACATACTAACGGCTTATGGCATATTAACAGCTTCAACTAGGAAGGTTAAACAGGCTATAAAAAAAAAAAGAGGAGAAGGTTACATCGGAAAGAGTTGATGGGGAGAATATGTCTGTAGGTTCTCTTGATAGCACTCAATGTTAAGATATTTTGGTTTATGGCAGCACATTAACAGTTTCTTTTCTTTTACAGATCAATGAGGGATGAGCACATATTGGACATTGTGCCAGTAGCTGGAATAATGGGCAGTGAGGTTGTAAAAAGGTGCATAGAGTCATATCAGTCGATGACCTGTAGGTGATGGATGGTACTTGGTTGGAGTGGTGAACAAGGGGGGGCACAGATGAACTACCGTTAGGTGCTCATTAAGCCATGTCAGGCTTGTTGCAGTAGGGAGTAGTATGGAGGCAAGTGAGCCTGAGGTGAGTTAAGGGCAGAGTAGAGGGGGTAGATGAGGTTGTTTAAGGGGAGTTTGAAACTGTCCACAGGTGGGGTCAAGTCACAATATGGTTATTATGGATTGGATTTTGGGGGGGGTCATGGTAATTGAGTTGACTTTTCTGTGGAAAGGTTAAGCAGTGGGGTTGCTTAGTGGCCATTGTTACTCGGATTGGATGTGGCATTTGAGGGCTCGTAGTCAGAAGGATGTAGGTGATCGGGTTCCCCTTTATGGTTAAGTGAAGCTTTGGACAGAGCATTGTAAGGAGGGGTAGGGGGTTCATTGCGATTTGCATTTCTTACAACTGTGGCTGGAGGTGTTGGGTTGGTGGGTGTAATTTGCAGGGCTGGTTTGGTGGTTTGGATGGCAGGAATGATTATTATTTAACCGTTTAGTCAATGAGTATTTTGGATATGACAGGGTTTTTGGCTGACGAGGACCCAGTTTGGTCTACAGTGTACAGGTACACCAAATGATGCTTGGCTTAGTGGTTAGGTTGTGGGAAATTTTGGTAAGAGTGAGGAGGAACAGCCTGGTCAGGCTGGTGGGTGGAGAAGAGGGATATATTTGCCTTCTTCTGTCCCCCCTCTGGTGTGTGGATGTTTATTTCAATAAGTTGGGAAAGGAAAGTGAGCAGTTGGAGGCAATATGTTGAAAATATAAGTGAGCAGAGGTAAAGATGCTGCTTATTTGGTTTGAGGGGTAATTCAGTAAATAGTATATGAAGTGAGTTGTTAGATGCTGCTTCATAAGTAAAGGACTTGGTGGGATGTGTAATTCAATAAGTGGCATATGAAGTGAGTTGTGGACACTGCTTCATAAGTAAAGTGAGTAGAAGTATGGACATTACTTACTGGGTCAGGATGAGTAAAGTCACGCTGTCCTGATTCACATTACAGGGATGTTTATTCTAATTAAATTCAGCTGTACTATGTTCAGCTGTAATTAATAATATTGATTATCAAAGTCATGTTATGGAAGTTTAATAAAGGTCATCAAACATCATTCGGTGTGATGTGTTTTATTGAAGAGGACCGGGACAAATGAGGTTTGACAACAAACCAATTTGTCGTGCGACATCTTTAGTTAAGGGTTTAGACAAATATATATCAGTGAGAGGTAAGAGGGTGAGGGTATGAAAGTGTTAAATGGAAAGAGGGTTGATTGGGAGGAAATGAGGTAAGGTAAGGGATGGGGAGCAACTTAAAGGGCTTAGGCAAGACCAGCTGGGTAAGGAATTACATTTTGTGTAGCATATATTATTGTTTAGAGTATACCAATCACTAGTGCTGTCTTGGTGTCAAGCAAGTGAGCTAATAAAGCTGTCAAAATTAAATTAATTCTGGGCTAAACCCTTTGAGACCTGTGTGAAGACTGGTAGAGAAGGGTGAAGGCTGCCAGCCTAGCCAGATAGAATTTTATACATAATTCTATGGTTTGTAAATATAAATGTGATTCACAGGCTTGTTGTCTTAAATGTAAAGAAGTACTGTTACACGTGGAACTGGAAATAAATGTGACAACAGTGCACTCTACTGACCAAAGTAAAGCATGCGGTGACCCTTTAAATTAGACAGTGGTGCCGAAAAGTCTAGATGAAGAAATAATTTCTATTGTTTTAACCAAGAGTTAAATTGCTAGACTTAAACATGCAAATGTATTTTATTGCTCTGTTTCCTGACCAGCTGCAAGTTAACAAAAGGGAGATGCTAAGTAATGTAAATGCAGTTAATGTGTAGCCTGAGAACACCAGGAAAGTGTAAAAGAAATGATGTAATGTTTATCAGAACTGCAGTTTCAATTTAAACAGAGAGAGTCAGAAGGCATTAAGCATTTTTGTCTTGATCATCCAACTCACAGCACTGCCTCTTGCTCACAAGTTATCTTAGACTTGTGTTTTCTTTTAGGGATAACTAGAAGCTAGAAAAATTAGACTAAGTGTTTTTCTGTAATGTCAGAACTGTACTACTGAATTATTTTAAGTATTTCTGTGTGATTTCTGAACTCTTGACTAGCACTGACTGTGTAGTAGAAAGTATTGTCTTGTAGTTTTAATTATTTATTATTAAATATTTTAAAACCTTTTAACTGTGGCTGGTTTGTGTAGAGATAATTTAAGCTCAAGAGTACAATGCATTTTTATAGTGATTACTGTACAATGTCACTCTAATAAGCCTTGACTGTTTAGTCACATCTACCAATTGGATAATAATATTGCACAGTGATAATTGGACACCCTTTTAAGGGCCTTTGAGTAGCTGATAATTATTAACTGGGTGGTGGCAGGATACTACCGTATAGTCTGGGTAAATGAGGCACAGCTGGAGAACCTGTGCCAGCCTTCCCCAGAAGTGTCTATGTGGTTGTATAAACTCTTATCTCAAAGTGTGTGTGTGTGTGTGTGTGTGTGTGTGTGTGTGTGTGTGTGTGTGTGTGTGTGTGTGTCAGCTACTTGGGCAGGAACACAAAGCACTGGTTGGACAGAGAGGGTACTGAAGATTTTAGCTTGTCCAGCTAGGCTGAGATCTGGACCCTATAGCTGTGCCCGTGGGGAGTCTTATTGGGGACCTGGAGAGCAAGGGAGCAACCAGCCCTGGACTGACTGTAATCTCTGTATTCTCTTAATGGAAATTGCACTTTACTGTGTGTATTTGTTATCCTTTCCTCATATATGAGACACCCTCTCTGGTGTTAGTGGTGAGGATTGAGGCTCCTTGATTGCTAAGCCGGGGCACTGGCGTCACAACCTGTTTTATTAAGTGGTGTTATCATTGTTGTCTTGGTTATCTAGGGGCTTCCTCAGCTCCACATACATTTTTTCCAGAGATGACTAAACTTAGAAAACCAACTGTAAGAAGCAGGAAACAATAGACTTTTTATTAAAAAGTGTCATCCAATAATTTCTGAAATATGATAGCAGTAATAAAATCCACAAATGACAGGTTCATGTTTTACTTGTTGCTTTCACCTGTTTTATTTTATTCCATATGTGTATACGTTGTGCTTAAATGGATGTACATATTTATCAAATTGTTAAATACAAGTCGTGGAGGTGATTTATGTACCATGCTTGAAAACAAGGAAGCTACATGGCAAATTAGTTTTGACAACAATAAATACCTAGGGTTAAATAAATCTCTTAACATTTAATTTTTTTTAATTGCTGTAAAATTGCTTCAGATTTGTTTTGACATTGTTGTAATATATATTAATCATTTTAAAGGTTGTTTTGGTATTTATTTGTATGTACCATGACTTTATGCTTCTGATTGGATGATTTGAAGTATTTGTATGAAGCTCTTGGTGATATAAGAACCTTGTTTGTAAAGTCATATGGTCTGATGAAATTTTGTTTGTATTTGAATAAAGAACAAAAGCTGTTGCTTACCACATATGTTGTTCTCAGTGGTTATTCACTGCTTTTTCTTGAATTGCTCCTAACCAAGCATTTCTTCAGAGTATACACTTATCTGTGTTTTGGCATTTTAATACTGTAATTCTAAAACACATATTCACAATATAGTGAAGTGCTCTATGTCAAGAACAGTATCTTTTTATTTGAATTTATTTAATACTCAGTTATAGTGAATGCCTATATACGTAATTGAAAACTGTTGTAATGACTGTTTAACGGATGCAATTGTAAGTATTACGTCCTCACAAAGACTGCATATTTGTGACAATAGTTTTTAAATATTCTGATAATTGTGAACAGCCAAAAAAAATCCATTCACGACCAATAAATACGTGTTTGAGAAAGAGGCAGCCATGATGCACTTCCTACTTTTGATTCTTTACTTCACAGTTTCTACTATTTTAAAGAGATGGCATATGAGATACATTTTAAACCATTCAGTCACAATATTCAACATATTTTTGTTAAATTAAAGCTGTTTAAGATGGTAGAGAAATAATACCTACAGTAGAAAATGCTTTATAATCTTATTCCTTGTGCAAAAAGCTTCAATGACATCAATATTTTGATTATAATTTTGCGAATAAAATGTAATGGCTTGTCATATGTGGTTTACATTAGACATTATTCTTTTAGGTACAAAAACAACCTGGCAATGGTATATCAGATATGGGAGACATGTAATACATAGTTGTTTATTAATTTTGTTTATATTTTATAGTTCATTACCATATGATTCACTGAGCGTCCTATTCATCAAATGTTTTTCATGGAGTTAGACTTGGTCAAAGGCAGAACTAATTAAGTGTAATGGGATCTGAATGGTACAATAGCAAAGGTAGGTCATTGAAAGTAGATAGTAATGCCAAACCTTTTGTTATCAAAAGTTTCAGAACTGTGGTTTTGTGTGTGTGCATGTGTGTGTGCGTGTGTGTGTGTGTGTGTGTGTGTACATGTGCTTGTGTGTGTGTGTGTGTGTGTGTGTGTGTGTGTGTGTGTGTGTGTGTGTGTGTGTGTGTGTGTGTGTGTGTGTGTGTGTGTGTGTGTTTGTGTGTGTGTGTATGTGTTTATGTGTTAGACTGAGGCTAGGGAAGGAGATAGATGTGTAACTATACTTGGGTATTGGTATTTGTGAAGTGTGTGCATCTTTGTGTGTGCTTGCATTTTTGTGTGCCTGTCTTGTTTAGTGATACTGTTAGTGAAATAGCACTTAATACAGTAATGTGCAGGGTTGGGGTTTGAGTCAGGGGTAGGGTTAAGGTTAGCAAAGTAAGATATGCAGGTGGGATGAAGGTAATGTAGCAACATATTTTTATAGAGTTTGTCAGGATAGACATTTAAACCAGAGGGCTTAGTTTTGGTAAGTTTTAAATTATATTAAATATATTAGCAATAGAAAACTTCCCAGGTATTTAGTGTTTTGGAATGAATCAACTATTTTCTAATAAAAAGAAGCAAAATATTTCAGAATCCCTTTTCTATCTGTAGTATCTGAGATAATGGATTGGATGGTATTTGATTTGTAGTTGCTTGAAAGTATTTTAGAAAAAATATCACAGGTACTCAGTATTTTATTTATTTTTGATTTTAAATGAAAGTTTTTTGGAAGGTGTTTTACATAAATTACTTGTAAAAGTTTCTCTATTAACTTGAATTGTTCATTACATTTGACTAACATTTTGTTTTATTCATTCCTAAAATTTAATGTAAGTTGTAAAATACTATAAACAAAAGTCTGCCCATTTCTTACAATAAGGTATATTGGAATTGCAATTATAGAACCAATAGTGTTGAACTCTGTATTTAATACAGACAGAATACAGATCTAGTGCCCTGTTGTTTATGAATCCTACCATTTTATATTAAACATGATCTGGTTTAATATGTAAGGTAATTGGACTATGGTTTGAAACTTATCTGTTAGGTTTGTTTGAAACTTCCTAGCATACTGTATTGGCCTTCATTGCATTGCATAATTACAGAGTGTACTTAAAGTACCAGCGGCTACATTGTACACCTGTAAACGTGTTTATGAGTAGCTAGCTGTTTTTCATTGGTGTTTTTACATGTGTGTTAGAAAGCTCATACTAGATTTATTTGGCCTGCATTGCATAGCTATTTTTGTCGAAGAGTGTTCTGTAAGGTGCATTGGCTACATTGTATTGTTATCTAGTTACAGAGCATTCTAAAGTTGCATTGGCTACATTGTGTTGTTATTTAGTCTGTGTGCATTCTAAAGCTGCATTGGCTACATTCTTGTATCTGCAATTTAGTTGCTGTCTAGTTAATAGTGCCCTAGTGATAGAATATTATGTGCACCTTGACCCTGATGTAATAAAGTAAAGATGATGAATCTAACCTCTAGCTCTGATTGACTAGGGCCTCACGGCCATCAGGAGTTGATGTAGTAGCTACAGTTAAGTGTCTCACCTTCCTTTCAGGAAACCAAAGGTTATAACTGCCTTGTAGAAGTTAAGAGACTGCTCTTGTTAGAATCTTTTCAACCCGCTTACTGTCCATATCGATATGTAGATCTGAAAACTCTCCAATACGCAACACAGTTGCAACACTACTGCTTCCCTTAATGGATGCTTTTCTCTCTCCATTTATTTTTAGAAAGAAGGGCCCTAATGAGAGCAGTAATACCATTCGGCTCCTCTTCAGTGCATCGGACTTATGTCACAAAAGCCCCAGAAAGCTCAAAACAGTGTTTCCCCTTATAAATATGTGCTAGTATGTACTGTAACCCTCCAAGTATTACCTTCTGTACTTTGTAATATTACAACTACTGCTCAATAGAGTTAAATTTGCCTGCCCTCCCAGTTATTTTAATTCCCTTAACTCTAGCCAGATTACTTCCCTTGGGTGGCTCTGAAATAGGCATAACACTGTTTAACTATATACTAATGTGCAGCTCATTTAAAGATTGGTTTATAGGGAGTATACACTCATGCCTTAAGACATCTGAATAGTCTCCAGCACTTTAATCAGCAAACCCCTTTATTTTTCCTTATTCCTGGTTGAATAACACTAACCCAAAAGGTCTGTAATAAAATACTGACCTGATTCTTTACCGATTGGTTTTTGAATTCCTGGCGGCTTCTTATGGCAAAAGGCTCAACCCGCTCCATTCGCCCTCACTACACTCTGGCTCACTCTGCTCCCCTACCCTACCCCCATTTCCACACAACCTTGGATAAATTTCCTTTATACCTAGACAAGCCCCTCCCCTATCCTCTAATTAGCATCCTCTAATTAGCACTCTACCTACAATTTTCAATCTTCACTTCATCCATTAACTCATCAAGTTTACTTTCTGACTATTCTAGATAAGATTTGTTTACTTTATTCTACAATCTCTCACCCCAACCTTAACTACAGTCTGCCTTCTTTACTATGTCTTTATTAAAGCCTATCAGCTTTCTTTACCTATCCTACCAGCTCTGTTACTCCTAGCCCTTTATACCACCTCCTTCTGATCATGCCTTCATACTATCAACCCTTCCCCTACCTTGCCAATAATTGAGGACCTGCATCTAGAAAAATCAACTGTTCACATCTCCCCATACATTTTCAACACTTCCCCTGCTCTACTATTCTCTCTCTCAGATATTTTCAAACCCTCAGCTTTACACTATCTGTATATATATATATATTCTCCTCAAATTACCTCCATTAAATCCATCCTAAGAATCTCTCAACCTTAATGCCCCAACCCTTGTCACATTCACCACTCTACCTTCCCCCAAATCCACATTCTGAGCATTCTCCTGCCAGCCTACCTAACTTGGATCCACTCAAGTCCAACTCCCAATTCTAAAGCTTGATAAACCTATCTATCACTAATGCAATACTCACATCTTTTTTAATGCCAATGCTGCCTTCATTCCCCTCACTGAATTTCATTTACTTGACCTGTGGCTCTCATATCATTAAAACTGAAGAATTTTTTCTATTATTTTATTTTTTTTTATTTGGTATAATCAACAAAAACTATTTATTTTAGACTTTTAGTTAACAATGGCTTACGGTGGTGGGAGAGCCATTTTGTTTAAAGACAACAATAAAAATTTTGCCATGAATTATCTCTGCACTCAATATTCCTAACTAAGAATTAGATATGACTAACCTCCCCTAACTATGAATAATCATAAGTCAATTATCCTTATAATAATCAATAAATAACATATCCTGCAAAAAAATACTAATGAATTCCTGCAAGCAACATCCAAAGGACCCAAACAACTTAACTAGCCCATGTTGGAATACTTCCTGGACTTAATGCCTTTTTGATGTTCTTCTCTACTAACTACTCAAAGCTGTACACTTTTACAAATCTTTACAAACTCTGTCAAATTTATACCAAAACACACACAAACACACCAAATTCTGACAAAATTTTGACAAACAAAAATAATAAAAAAACTAATGCTGAATAAATTCTACCACCTGATACACTGATGATCATTAACTACCTATTTGATTTACTTCATTCATCACCAACACTATTCACAATTCACTAACATTTCATTCTGCTACATTTGCAATATTTACTCTTAAATTTCTACCTTTCTATAACAATATAATTCTCCTCTAAAAACTCTTAAATTGGACCCTCATGTGTTGCTCTTAAAGTACTTCAATAGTGCTTAACTCTTAAATACTTTTACAATACATAAATAACAATCTAGCCAACCAAAGAAAAATTTGCTTCCAAAATCCAAAATTTTTCCTGGTTGTCCAAAGACACACCTTTCTACTAAAAATCTAAATAGAATAAAAGAGATTAACACAATCTCATTACCTATAAACAAAATCTTAAAAAAAAACTTAAAAAAAAATTAAAAAAAAAAACAAAAATAAAAAACACAAGCAAAAGCCAAAAAGTACCAGAACAATCCCAAATCCCAAAGACAACAATCAACAATCAATCTCATTCTCCACTAAACCAGGCTCCCAACCTACCCTAAACCAGCCAACCCAAATGGCTGCATAGCCACTCAGTTTAACTCCCATTTTATTAAATCAAATACCTCTCTTCTAAACAGAACCTCCAATGCACCTCCGACCATACCTGAAACCTCCAACAACAATTCAACCCTCCTCTGTCTCAAACCTATCCAAACTAGTTATGTTAAAAATCTCCTTTCTAAACTAAAACCTTGCTCATTAGCTGCAGACCAGCTACCTGGTGACTTTCTGCAACTAGCTGCTATATCCTATATCTACTTTCATTAACTGCTCCATCTCCAAACAGTACGTACCACTCGTCTGGAAAATATCTCACATCGTACCCCTACATAAAGGCGGTCCCTCTACTAATGTATTGAACTACAGAATCATAGCCATTTTGTCTCCACTTGCCAAAATCTTAGAAAAATGTGTACACAAACAGATCTTAGACCACTTTCTGTCAAATAATCTATTGTCTAATATACAACATGGCTTTCGACCTAGGCATAGCAGCAGTACAGCTCTAATTAGCTTCACTAATACCATAAATCAACTCAAAAATGAAAAACAACTAGTCTCTGCTACCTTCCTAGATATGTCAAAAGCATTTGACATTGTATCTCATGAAATACTTCTCAATAAACTGGCTTTCTACCACTGTGGCTCTGAAGCCCTTAGCTACCTGACAGATAGGAAACAAGCCACTACATGGGACAATAAACTCTCCACCAGCTCCCTTTATGTGTAGGAGTCCCCACAAGGATCTATCCTTGGCCCACTCTTAGGTTCATAGGTAGGTACTAGGCTATCTGCCCGAAGGCATTTATAATCCTAGCCAGAATGTGTTGGCTTTCGCCGCCCCCTTAGATTAGTTCCCTGTGCCTCTGTCCAGCAGAGCCACTGAATTGATCCCTGAGGTAAATTTTCTGTTTCCCATCCACTCATCAAGGTTTCTTTTGAAGAGTGTTAGCAAGGAGCTCTGCCTAATGTAGATTGGGATCTTGTTCGAAAGCATGGGAAGTCTCTGGGACAGGAATCTGTCCCTCCATCACGTCCTATTTATTGTTGTGGTGAGATTTACATCCCTAGAGCATGTGGCTTGAGGGGATAAGGTTTTCTTTAGGTGGAACATGTCCATCAATTCTGGGTTGGACATGGCCTTGTATGCCAGGCAGAGATCACCTCTGAGTACGAGGTATGCAACCAAGTACAGCTGTAGTTTCTTCAGTTGAGCTGCATAGGGCATCTGTTTGAGGCAAGTGATCCTCTTGGTGAGGTACTTCTGTGGTCTTTCCAGCTGTTGCAGGTGTCTTATAAGGTACATCCCAAATGGGGCATTGTACTCTATGATGGGTCTGATGAGTGATGAGTAGAGGGCACAATGACCTCTTTTGATCTGGATACAAACCCTTTTGTGATTAGGTGGGCCACGTAGAAGGATTTTCTAACCACTTTAGCAATGCGATTATCAAAGGTGAGATTACTATCTACTTGGGTCCCCAGATCCCTTATTACATCTTCTGTATTTAGGTGACTACCACCTATGTGGTAGTTTGTGGGTACTTTGTTTTTTCCAAAGGGGATGACTATGCACTTTTTGGCATTTAGCTTGAGGCCATGATTTTGACACCAGGTATCCGTCTCAGTGGGACCCTTTTGGAGGATGTCTGTGTCAGCTGGTGAGTCAATTATAGCCCCTAGGTTGTAGTCGTCTGTGAACTTGGTCAGCCATAGTCCTCCTGTGCTTGCCTGTACCTCAGAGAAAGGCGGGAACAAGTATATATATATATATATATTTTTAGAAAATAAAGCAGATGCACTCAAAAAACACTTTAAATGCACAGAAAAGGATACTTATTGTTATATATATCGCAGATCAGTGTTGTAGTCAATGCCCCTAGCAATAAAGTTGGAAGAAACACAAATACAGTAAAAGCAGATGAATAAAGTGCAAATATATATATATATATATATATATATATATATATATATATATATATAAAACAATAGAAAATGAACAAACTGATTTAATTTAAACAAGTTACCCAATTAATCAGAAAAAAAGCTCAAAACTGAGCCCTGTTCCAGCAGTCTTCAATCAGGCAAGTTCTAACTGCACACCCATGCTTACTAGGGTGCGAGGGAACCTTTTCCAAAAAAGGTGGCCTGGATCAGTGCTCAAGTTATACAAACAAAGCTAGATTCAGCAGGTCTGAATCTGGTCTATGCTACAGCAACAAGCCACACTAATTTCAGAAAGAAACAGTTCAAATAAGCAAGCACAATAAGCCTGTGACCAGAAATTCCCAGCTCAGAAGGGCAGAATCCAGCCTCTCCTCCCACAAGAGTGCAGACCACAAACCTTCTTAATGTAGAATAACTGGCCTGAAGCCCAAGTGCTTAAGCCAGAACTAATACACTTTTAGAATAGCAGACACTGGGCCTTCAGTCAGCAATTCCCAGCTTAGAATGATGTAAGCTATCTGTCCTGCCACAACAGTGCAGACCACAAACCTTCTTAATGTAAAACAGCCTGTATGAAGCCCAAGTGCTTAAAGCAAAAGAGTTAGAATAACAGTTACAATTTAATCAGGCTACTACCAAGCAGTAATAAATGCAGCAGAATAAATACAATTGAGTACTTTTAAGAAAAACAAAATAAAGTAGAAGGAAAGACATATACAATAAAAGGAATTTTTTTTTCTTATTCACAATTTTCACCAATGACCTAAACCCCTCAGCAAATCCACCCTCTATCATACAATAGGCTGACAATGCTTCCCTAATCTGCTCTGCCCCCTCTATCAAAGAACTACAAGGAAAAAGTCAGGCAGCCCTTCACAATATTGAAAACTACCTAACAGCCCATCAACTTATACTAAACCCCAATAAAACCAAACTTATGTTCTTTTATAATACCTCAACAACAAACAACTTACCAGCTATCTCTATTTCCTCCTTCAATGGCACAAAAATAGAACCTGTTGAACATACAAAACTTCTTGGTGTCACAATTGATAGAGGTCAAGTTTGACAAACACCTCACACTAACAACTAAAAAGGATCATGTCAAACTGGGCTTTCCCTATTGGGGTAAATCGTATCTTACTGACCATGCCAGACTCACTACAGCCAGAACCCATCTATTATCCTCTCTGCTTTACTGTTCACAAATATTCACCAATCTTCACAAATCGGAACTGAATAGCCTTGAATCTTGCTATAACAAAATAGCCAAATTTGCCACTAGTCAGTCTCAAAGATTTTACCATTGTATTGCCCTTCTCCAGTTGAACTGGTTAGAGCTCCCTCACCTGCTTACTCTGACTCAGCTGCAAACTGCCCATACAGTCTTATACAAACCTGACAAATGCCCAACTTTATCTGACCTTGTCCAACCCTACACTAACCTAAAATCTCTTAGGTCTGCTGACAAAGTATTGTTGAAGGTTAACAAAACCCAAAACTCTTATGGTGTCTTCTTATACTCACATATCATAGCCAAACACTGGAATTCTCTGCCTCAGCATATTCTCTCCATCAGTAATACACATTCATTTAAAAAGTCCCTAAAGGAATATTTCACCAAACATAGGCTTTGCACATGTTCTCCACCAGGCTAACTAACCAAGTTAACCCCTTACTACCTTATTTCCTTCTCTCTAACCCCTTACTAACTTATTTCCTTCTCTCTACCACACATTGTCAATATTTCTTGGCAATTGAGCCTTCTTAGTCTCAGCTTGTATTATTTGTATTCCTGTAAAATGTATATATATTTTTGATTTCTGCCTGCATGAATAGTATAATAATTATTGTTTTACCATTGTTATATGTTATTAAGATACAATGTCAAGGAACTTGCATTTTGAATCTCCTATTTATAAATGTCATATGTATAAATGTTGTAACTATGTAATCTTCCTTGGAGCTTTTCTCCCTGCGGGGTCTCTGCTGAAAATGGGCCCCTGGCTCATTTGGACACTACCCGGTTATCAAATGTAAATAAATAATAGATAAATAAAATAATAATGAATAAATTTACTGAACTTTATTAACTAGTCTATCAGACATAAAAAATCAAACCAGGTAACCATTTTAGTGACTCCAGAAGTATTTTCTACATTTATTTTTCTATTCATCTATATTATTAAAAATTCACAACAAATCATGAAATTTAACTGTATTCCCTTTAAAGACCAGTTTAATTAACATGAAAGTTCCATAGTAAACTTATATTTTCATATTGGAGAGACTGAACAGCTATTATCAAGATTTTCAACAATTCATCATAAGTTATAAATTGTGCAGGAACTCAACATGCAGTATAATGTTATATCTTGTAATTAATTTTAGCTAGAATTATTCTGCCCTGATTAAATATATTAACTTTAATATCATGAGAGTGTATAGTGATGGGCACATCTGCAGATTTATTATTCATGAAGTTAATTACTTTTTGTTTAGAAACTGTTATAATTTCAGCATAATTTTTTCCCAGTTCCAAGCCAATTTCTTGAATGCAGTTTATGTAAGGTCTAAATATTACAGGAGTTATTATGAGTTATTACACTTTATAGTATAGATTCTGCTATTTACATTCTAAGAAATCAGTGACATAACATTTTATCTAATAAAAAAGTTTATACATCCATATGTAGCAGGTGATAGCCCCCACTGACGCCCAAAACTCCATTCCAATTGTATATGAAACAAAGTTTTGAAGTGTAATTTGAGATAAAAGTAATACAAGAAAACAACTTAAATAAAAATAAATTAAAACACACATTAGTTACCCATGTCCAATATCTCATGGATAAATACTTCTCAAAACGTGCTGCTTCATGAGAATAAATTTAAAGTTTTTAGTTCTGACTCAAGCTTCCTCAACATGTATTGATTTTAAAGTAATGTCCTTATATATAATTTTAGAGTGGTGAGAAACCAGAATTTGGTTGAAATTCTTTGCTGCCATAGTAATTTTAGAATGTGATTAAATTCCTTCAATTTGTTTGTTATAACTGGAGGCAAATTCTGAAAAAAATATTAATGGTGATAGTTGAAAAAATAAATATATGTTTTTTTTTTCTGAAGACCTGACCTGCATGGTAGACCAACCTATTTTTCCTTATAATAGTTGTATGA
Source organism: Protopterus annectens (assembly GCF_019279795.1). NCBI lineage: Eukaryota > Metazoa > Chordata > Ceratodontiformes > Protopteridae > Protopterus > Protopterus annectens. The sequence continues at coordinate 833,534,182 of NC_056730.1, read as the reverse complement.
ATAACTGCTCTGTTGATACTTGGATGAGGTGGGCTCTGTATATGTTTACATCAAGAGAAATTGTTGAAAGTGTAAAGATATTTGTTTCCGTCCCTAATTCAAAAAATACTTTAGAGACCGTTATCAGCAAAGTCTATGAGCTGGCCAAGTGCTCAGGCAAGCAAACTAATTCCTTTCCCCTGTGTCTCTGTCAAAAGATCGATTTTGCAGGTCTAAAATTATTTGCAGTGTCAGAGTTGCATTCTTTTTCACCAGTGTTTAAGCATCTGCCCTCATAGTTTCAGTTTGTTCTTGTATTTGTACCTGCTTTATTTGTAATTGAAAAACCTGTGTAGTATTAGTTGCAGAGTTTGTCTTTATACTGACCATCTCACTCCGTAGTGTCTGAATAACTAGCACTTTTTTGCTTAGATGTTTCAGGTTTTCATGTACTATGAGTGCACATGATGTTGGGCCATTTGTAGCAGTGTTTTTCTCAAGTTTATTATTTGAATACTTACTCAACATAGTAAAGTATTTTTACTAAAAAATTGTGTACATTTAGTATGTGACTGGATGTTACCACCCCCATGATCATTGTTATACTGTGTTTCTCATTTGTGTTGTTAGAAAAAGAGATGGTTTCTAAATTTTTTTCTACAGTGACTGCCCAGAAGTGATATCTTCAGCAGAATTTAATTCTTCTGGTTAATCTATAAGCTATCTTGCTGCTTGGATTTGAATTTGATATGCCTTGTATTCCTGTTTTTTTTATCTGGTTGGCAGGACTCCCTATGCTAGTGCTTTTGAATATTGTAGGAGGTCGAATAGCTGCAATAGGGGAGATGAGAAACTGCCATAATTTAATCTGAAATAGATTTCATCTGCTAGGGTCAATGTCTGAAAGCTGTGAAGAGAGAGGTTTGTAGTCAGAAAACTGTTTTGCGAACAAGTCCAGATTTTCAATGTTAACGTCAACTTTCTTGGGGTTATCCTTCTTAGTTTTCATTTTTGTTAGCTTTTTGCTCATACCTGCTGCAAAATAGCAGTATTATAATAATGTATCATGATTTTTCTTGGGTGGACAGAAAGCCTGCAGAGCTGAAAGCCATGGAGCTGATGACAAAGACATGCACCAGCACACAGCTAGCACATTGATTCCCACTCCTCCGTAGGCAATCCCCAATGACCCTCTGAAACTAAAATATATAATAAACATCTCAGAAGCCATTCAGAACTATACACAGTCATACAGGAAACAGAATAGATATAAAAGAAAGAGTCCACTGAATTGTGGAGATGTGCATTCCATCCCAGAACCGTCATATGCTATCAAAAACTGTAAATAACCCACAAAACTCAACATGGCATATACCAACTGATGTAAGGATTTACCACACCATTTGTCCTAGAGTCAAAAATAAAATCACTGCCCTACATCCGTGGCTATCCTTCTATATTGTAGATGTAATATCTATTAGAGAAACATGATTAAAACCCATACAAAATATGAAAAGATTCTGACTTCCCTAGTAATGGCATACTACACAATGAGAGTACATTCAAAACAATCGGGTGGTGTAGCTATAATACATTCAGAAATGTAAAGCTCAGTGAATATTTCATACAACTGCTAGATTTTGAAAAAGCAAACTTAACTCATTCAAGTTTATATTGAAATTTCTGTATACTTTCAGTTAACACCCATCACACCTTACAGTGTCTAGAACTTTTTTGGGTCTGGCTTCGTTAACTAAGTGACATACCAGCTAATAATGGACAACATTATAAAGTGCAAGGACTAATTAACAAAATAACACTAAAATTGTTAATCTATGCAGTATTGGAATTCGTCATTGTTTGTCACTTATTATTACTATTTTAATATTTGTGTTCATATTTCATAACTGAGAAGCCTACATGTTATTGAGGGGTATGGTGTTATATGCTATGGTGGAAGGGATCTATCTGAGTTCATCGACATTTTAAAATACCGAAAACGAAATAACCGACACCAAAACAGCGAAACTCATATAACCAGAAGATCGACAGTTCACAAACAACAAACAAAACACATCCCCTATGCAACACTCACACACACAACACAAGGACACCAAAATCGTTACAAACAAACACTAACCCATACATACACAACTATCCACAACCCTGACCCTCACTTATCCCACCCTACCCCTACAAAACACCAACATCCCCCCTACCCCTACTAAACACCAGCATTTTCGCCGCTGGAGTTCGTCACTACGCGGACTTACATATCCTTTCCCCATCGCGGCTTCTCAGGCGTCGATTGTCTTCTCTTCTGTCGGTCTTCTGCCGTCGATCTTCTGGCGTCGGTGGCGGTGATTTTGACATATTCTCGTGGGGTTAATCGTTTTCGACATTTTAACATGTCGATGAACTCAGATAGACCCGGTGGAAGACATGTAAAATACATTATCAGTGACCATTTATATTACACTGTACCTGAGATATTGCTAGTTGTTTGTTACTAATTATGATAATAAACAGTATTTCCACATGAAACTAACACTTCAAAACAATTGACTGAGTGTTGCATGACATCAGGTAAAACATTGGTTTCTATTGAAAAAATCTATCCTTGATATCTGCACTGTAAGTTGCATATTTTCAGAGATATTAAATGTTATTTATTTTGCTAATTATAGAGCTGAGCATATGATTTCATATTTTTGCATATATCCCAAAAATATGCACTCATAGATTAATTTCTTGTTGTCATGTGAAAGCTTACATCTGGTAAACAAACATATTCTAACAATATATGCCTAAGTTGGGGTCTATATTAGAACACCGAAGTCTGAAAACTTCAAATGTTCTAATATCGATCCCTATTCAGCGTTCGCTTAAAATATCAAACATGCAGAACAGCGATTTTTTTTCCAGGGAAAAACTTCGCTGTTCCGAAACACATACACACAACACAAGCACACCAAAAAAACAGCAATCTGCACACATACACTTAAAACCCTACATCTAACCCTACACTAAACTGTACATACACTACTATCTATCCACTTACCTTAACCCAAACCCTAACCTTAAGGTCCGTCACTATCGCACACTCACCTCACCCGCACCCTAACACTAACTCACCTACACTGCCCTAACTCTAACGTCTGTCACAATCCCACATTTACCTGACCCGCGCCCTAACCCTAACTCACCTAACCCATGCCCTAACCCTCACGTCCACACAATCGGACACTTACCTGAACCCGACCCGTAACTTTCCTCCACAGTGCTGAAAATAGCGAAGTGACAGAAACGACCGACCAAATTCTTTCCCTAGGAAAAAATTTGTTGTTCTGCAGCTTCACTGTTTTCAGCGTTCACTGAATAGGGGTCAATATTAGAACATTTGATGTTTCAAGACTTCGATGTTCTAATATAGACCCCCTAAGTTTTACAGTTTCCAAGCTATGACAATTTGTGAAAGTTTACGAAAACATATAATGTGGGGTATGTCTGCATTAGAATATATTAAAATACTTATGAAAATACTATGAATTCACTGACTGTTATCACTGTAAATACTACTTCTCACTGATAACATTATTTGTACAATTGTGATAGCTTTTGTTTTTCACAAATTATTTATATTTATTATGCTTTTAATGTTTAAGATAGTAAGGACAGCTTGTCCACTGTCCATGTCTTAAGTTACTCTCTCAAAGAAGTTTAACAGAATTATTAAACCCTACCCTTAACAAATCCAAACAACTAGTGGTTATGCCTTATAAGATTTTTGATACCATATTTAATTATGTCAGTTATAAAGTGGTCAATTGATTTGAAGATGAGACTAGTCAGGCAACTAGATCTGTAGTTTCTGTGGTAAGTGGTAGGTCTACCTTTGCTATATAGTTTAAAAAACTTTTTCTTTTTCTGTATTACTTATTTATACAAGGAACCTGCAGGCTGGTGTACTTTATACTTCCCAATTTGTTTGGTTTAGGTAAGGACTGCAAGGCCAGTACATTTATTCAGGTCTGCATAAAGTTTGATTGAGTTTCTACTTGCTCTGTCAGTGTCTTTATCATAGAATTGTAGTAGATTTGTACATTTTTAATTTCTGAACTTTGTGATGTTTATATCTAACTGTCTGGGGATTTTGAAGGAAAAAGGCTACCAGACTAAGGTTAGATTTACATGGAGAAGGGAGCACCAGGGGGATAGTTGATACCAATGCCACGTTAGTAAAGACCAGGTCAAGAATATTTTGATCTCTGTGAGTTTCTTCATCGTATGGGCCAGGGAGTGTTTATGAAATCAAATCTGGCAGTTGGCTCAGAGGACTGAGTCTGTGAGCTGTGGTACAGGGTTTGATTCCATCAATCCTCCTTTGCCTGCTATATGATCCTGAGCAAGTCACTTAAGCAGACAGTACTTAGGAGCAATTAAGAATTTGGGCTAGGCTCCTCAGTGGTCCCCTGGACTGAAAGCCTAGTAAATGCCTATGAGCGTAAGGAATTTTTTGTGGTAACCTACAGTTGAGGTATACGTATCCCAGTTTATTTGACGGGTAGCTAAAGTCTCCTAGGATAATGGAATTTTGGTTAATTTGAAGTTTGTCCAGTGTATTTAGGAAACTAACATTATTTTCTGGGATTATAGAGTGAGTTCTGTAACTTGCTTTGATCTGATAGTTGGCTCTATTTTTGTGATTTTTGATCTCAATGAAGTCTGCTTTTGGACATAGGGATCTGCCTAGAAGTGATGTAGTCTTTAACAAATACAAATATTTCACCATTGCTGTCTTCCAGCAAAAGGTGTGGTAGGTGCAAAACCCTGGTATGGAGGGAGTGCTTTCTGTACTTTTAAATCATGTTTCTGTAATACCACACACACACACACACACACACACACACACACACACACACACACACACACACACACACACACACACACACACACACACACACACATATACATGTAAGTGCTACAAAAGCAGCTGAGCCTCATAATCAGACAACTTGTTATTTAGACTCCTGGTATTGAACCGAGCCAGCTTGGAGTGATCGGGTGCTTGATGTATTTCTTTTGTTATGCTGGGAAATGCATTAGCTGGACTTTGCCTAGAAAAAGGTATTATGGGGCAGCAGAGGCTTTTGCCAGTATATGGAAGCCCTGGAACAAGAGGTGCAAGCCATCCTTTACAAAGCAAGAATGATGGTTTAGCATCTCCTGTCAAGATATCACACACTAGATTCCCCTAGAATGACACCAACTATTCAGCCAATTGTTGAAGTCAATTATATTCCACTGTACTTTGGTATTATTTAAGGAGAAGGAGGGATTTCTCTCAAAACCATGGTCTTCCCTACATTTGTGATATGCATGGAGAAGTCTGTCATGTTTCTCTACACATCCCTTGGGGGTTTTATTTGTCAGGTCATTCACAGTCACATGGAACACTACCATGTCATAATCATATTTGTTTGGCTTAAGAGTCATAGGGCCCTTGATATGTTGGAGGTCTGTACTCCTGAAAGAAGTCACCCTCTCTTTGCCCAGCTATTGTGAGAATTGAGTCAGTTTGTCTGAAAGTGGATTCACCAATCACTAGTAGACTCTTGTTAGAAGTTTTGGAGTGGATAGTTATCTGGTGACCTATGCTAATACTAATAGCTATTGCAGAGTTTGATTTACACTGAGTCCTTGGTTTACTAGGTGTTGGAGGCTTATGCAGGGACTGTTAATGGCATAAGTGTATAATAGATCACTGTGTATTTGTGGAAAAGCAGTAGTGGTGGTGTGTGTGTGTGTGTGTGTGTGTGTGTGTGTGTGTGTGTGTGTGTGTGTGCGTGTGTGTGCGTGTGTGTGCGTGTGTGTGTGTGTGTGTGTGTGTGTGTGTGTGTGTGTGTGTGTGTGTGTGTGTGTGTGTGTGTGTGTGTGTGTGTGTGTGTGTGTGTGTGTGCTGCTCACAAGTTGTGTTTAGTTGTGAGAGGAAGGCCTCTAATTTGGTTATGCACTTGCATCTCTTACATATAGATAGCAATGAAAAATTCATTGTCTGTAAGCACTGGGCAATTGTTACACTGCCTTAGTAAACCAGGTGCTAAGAGAACAGTAGCAGAGGCTGAGCAAGAAGGCAGACCTTTGATTTTAGTCCAAGAAATAGTAAAGGAATGTATTATTATTTGATTTTAAGAAAAAAAATGTTTAATTAGTCAATAGTTCAATGGAAATAATATATGTCTGATATTACAGGAATGTGGCTCAGGAATATATAATATGTATCTCATATGTATAGTGTAAAAGGGATGAGCTGTATTATGGGAATGTGGTTTGATAATTAATTTAAAACTGCTAGTATTTGTAACGTAAAAGGTGAAAAACAATAAACGCATGATGAATAAAAGTAGTTCATAGTTATCTAAACTCTTTGAAAAATAACCTGTGATCAAATGTTTCAATACTTCCCAAAGTATGACATTCTTTCATGTAGAAAACATGGTTTCAGTCCTAAATATAGAAATAAATGAGCTATTTCCTGCCCTACTAGTGACCTTCTTGTTATGGTGGAACAAGGACTGTTAACTGGTACATTTTTGTCAACCTAAAACGGTCATTTGAAACTATAGTTCACACCATCTTAATTTGAAAACTACTGAAATATGTTTTTTCGAACTGGAATATCATTGGTTTGCTACTTACTTTCATAACAGAACCTTCAACATCATATCAAATATGATAAGAACAAATGAAGTGTTTCCAACAAAGGCATTCTCCAGGAGTCAATTTTAGGACTCAAGCTATATTCATGTTTCATAAATGATCTAACTTGGGACATGCCTGAAGTACATTATAAAATGCTGTTGGTATCAATCTTAGTAGAACTAATAAATATTCTAATGAGCTAAGCTTATCTTTGCAAAATGGTCTGGATTTTCTTTGAAACTGGCTATAAGATAATATGCAAACTTTAAACCCACATAAATTAAGAGTTATTCACTTTGGTAATGCAGAATAAAACTCAGCTTCACTAAACATGCTACATTCTCCTGGTCACCTCCTACCTACAGTTTATCAACAGAAATACTTAGGAGCACTTAGAAGCAATCCTAGACAAAGTATAGAACTGCAAAAACAAGCGGTGCTTATACACCTAAAAATTGCAAATAGAATTTCCCTTCTATGGACAAAAGAAGTCGGGCAAGCTAATACATGCAATGTTTTCCTCCTTGTGTTGAATATGGATTAACAATTATCATACTTCTTCGTGCTCTGAATATCAATATGCTTAAAAGTGCAGAAAACAAAATAGTTACATTTCTGTACCTAAGCCCACACCGTGACCATCACCGCACAACTAAAATTAGAGCCAACTAGTTACTTAAAATATCCATGGCTACTTTCCTTCTAAACTCTTTACCTTTCAAACTTATAAACGATAACTACCGACCACCACTTAAAAACAAGCTGAACTTAAAAAGCACACATACTCCATCAGGAACCAAACCTTCTCTACAGACTTCCTTTTCCTTTGACCTTAGATGAAAGAAACATCACTAAATTTGTCCCTGTAAACAAGAATAAGCTCTCTATACATGTCAGAAATGTAGACTACATATAGTACGTGTATTTAAAAATATATTAAAAAGCAGGATAGGATTATAGTAAATATGAACATGTACACACATCCTAAAATAACATTAAGCAGTGATCCCTACCATAGTCTATTAACATTCTGGAATTATTAACTTGTTAGCCTTATACTAGTCAATACACAACTTGTTTATAATCACAAGTACTTGCACTTCAATCTGCAGTTTGGAAATTCCACTTTCACTACACTCTCATTTCTATGTTAGACTGAGTCTACTACTATTATAGCAGTCCATCCTTATTGCCTTCCATAGGATTGAAAATCATTTGTGAACCTTTTTAAGACATGTATCAGTTCTGCATCATATATTACTTACTACACAATGTTATTGTAAATTGTATCTCTGTTTTTACGGTCTTTTGCTATCCAGAATGTACCTATCTGGTTATTAAATGTAAATAAATAAATAAAATCTACCCATAATGCATAATGTCAGACTATGACCACAATCCTGTCTATGCAGTGTGGGGCCATATTGAAGTACAAAAAATCATACATTGCCATATCGTTAAAAATGCTAAACAATTCAATAAAGATTAATTTAATTTTGTCCTTAAGCAATATAAATGTGAAGCAAGAAAAAAAACTTACAACTAAATGATGCAGTAATGTAACTTAACTGAAATAAAACCTTTCTTTCCATCCTAGACTCCATATCACCAGCAAGGGAAAAAAAAACAAACAAACAAACAAAAAAAAACAAAAACAAGCAAGCTGCACCAATGGCCTAGCTCACCCTTAGTATAAAACAACTAATGCAACATTAACATAATTCCTGGGAAGTATCACCAAAATAAAATTCAATCTAACTTACATCAACAAAAGCAACTGAAAATATGCAAAATTAAAAGTAACGAATTACAAAACAAACTACTCCACTAATCCTACAAAAAAAAATATATATATAACAATCAGCCTAACACTTCTGGCCAACTATAACTAAGCTTTTACAGAAAGATGGAAAACGTTAACTTTGGCACAAATTCGACAAACATTGTGAAGACATAATCAATTCCCAGAACAATCCAGCACCAATGATATCAAGTGAAATTGCACTTAACAACACAAATAATTTCTCGATAACACCAACCACAATTTCCCTAAAAACATCTAAGTAAGCTCATAAACTGCTTCTTTAACAGTTGTTAAATTTTTTATTTATTATTTATTTGTTTACATTTGTTTAAGATGATAGTCTGAATGGGTTGGCAAAAGCAAACTCTTTTTCAGTGGCGTTACAGGAAGAAAAACTTAGTATATATCAATATGAAAAAGGCAAACTAACAAAAGAAAAAAACAAATTGCATTACTTTTCCTAGTAGGCTAACAAGAAAGAAAAAATACAGAACAAGCTTATTAGCAAATATTACAAAAGCAGACGATAATCCTACAGATTTACAATTGCATTGATAATTTTTCGCAGTTACATATACAAAGCAGATTCAAGGTAGAACAATTTTAAAATAACAGCAGTATCAGAATACAGTAGAGATCGTAGTTCCAATGCAGAACAGGCCAGAAATTTGAGTAGTAGCATGGAGTTTTCAGGTAATAGCTAGATAGATTGTGTACAAAGTGGGTAAAGAGAGGAAAAATATAGGTCCAAAGAAGAGTTAAGTGGATTTTGGGAAAAGAAAGGAGGATAAGCTGAGTGGGAAAGATTAAGGAAAGAACATACAGCAAAGCAGTGGAGCTGGAGAGGAGAGGAAAAGGAGGAGTAGAATGAAGTAGTCGGGAAGCATTTTGAGTGTAGAATATGAATACGTGTAGAAAATGAGAAAGGAGAAATAGAACTGAGAAGGGCCTGCTGTAAGTTAAATTTAACAGAATTATAAAATACCACAAGTGAGGATTGAAGAGGGAGGAAAAGCTGTCTAGAAAGATGAAGGCAGTGTAGGGCTAGCCTCTCATCATAACATCTTCATATTGTTGCAGATGCTGTAATGTATCTCATCTCATTTCTCATAAATCACTCCATCAATGAATCTAAAGTTTCAGAACTCTGGAAGCAATCACGCATTTTCCCTGTACGTAAAGATGGTACCTCTTTAGAACTCTACTTTAATAGACCTATAGCAATCCTAGTCTCCTTTTTCAAAATACACAGAAATACATCCGGAAACAACTACCTTTTTATAAACAAATAACTCTCCTCAGCCCACCATTGTTTCAGATCAGGGAGCAGCACAGAAATAGCCTTACTCACATATTAAATAATATACATCATAGACACAACAAAGGAGAAATAGTCTCATCAACATTTATTGCTGAAACTTTTTCTTACATTGTGTTATACTCTATACTGTTACACACATGAGAAGAACTAGGACTTTTTGAAGAAAACAGTCCCGGGATTCTTTAATTACTTCACTAGATGAACACAATGTGCATGTTAGAATAGTACTTTGGCATCTCCTGAACCCATCACTGTAGGTGTTCCACAGTGCTCTATATTGGGCCTTTTACTTTTCAATATCATTAGAAACAAGATGCATACAGTAGTGCAACCAACTAGTGTTATCCAATATGCTGAAGACAAGGCAGTTTTATGTTATACTTCAATACCCGTAGATTACAAGAAAGGATAAATCAGACTGAACTACTCCCGAGCCCCCAAAAATAAAGCTAATGCTATATACTCTTAGAATATTGTAGACAGACTATGACAATTTTAATGTTTACAACAACAAAAACAATCATAGATGTAGTATTCCACACATAAATATTAGTTGTAATTATAGTCCAAAACTTATAATTTGACATACATATATAGCATGCAGTCCAAAAGATATAAGCAAAAATTGCTCTACAAAGAAAGTTAAATCCTATCTCACAGACAAAGCACATATAAATAAGACTAAAGCATGCCTATGCCCATCTCTCCTGTATGCAGAATTTATGTTCACTAACCTACAATCCTGTCAGTTAAACTGAAACATAGCTATAACAAAATGACAAAACTTACAGTCATCTTACTTTACAGAATCTAACTTAGCCTGGCACTGAAAACCCTCACTTGGGTAGAGCGTATATATTCACAGCCCCGAATAGACTGTATTATCTGATACAAAAGTGTTGGATTTTGCTAGGGATGGGCAATTGGTGGAACTGATAAAATGTGCAGGAGATGGAAATCAAATGCCTTACTTTGTGACATTAGATGATTGTATTTATATCGTCCTTTGCAGGTCTCTGCTTCTTGCTTGTCCTTTATTTCTATCATAACTTCCAGAGGATTTATTAGACCCAACAAGATAAATCTTGGCCAAAAACCTTCTCAGTGGACTGTTAAATTGGTAGGGTACGCAGGTTGATCTTGGCACCAGATTTTGCTGGCTATCAAGAAATTTATCACTTTTAACAAAGTACTTGATGCCATTATAATTCATTGGTTATCAACAACCTTCGTTACATCCAAAAACAGATTTTGCTATGTAAAATTTTATCAGACTTTGCCATTTTATGCAGACAGATCTCATTTACTCACAAAGGGTGAACAGCTTTATTGTCAAGACCTTTATGGAAAGGTGCCCTTAGATCAACAGTGACTGAATCTTCTCAACATTTCTTGAATCATAGAATAGCCAGAGTACCTAAGCAGTTTGTTTTGCGGTAATAGAACACTCTGATTTGCAAAAACTGGATGCAGATTTTACCATCCTGATACCACTCACCTGAATGACCAAGACTGGGATCTGTTTAATCTGCAGTTAGCATTCTATACACAGAATAAATTATATTTGTTCATGCATTTTAAGATGCATTTTCCAGCTGTTGTAAAAGTAGTCAGTTGGAAAAGTGGGGGAACAGCATGTAGAACATGCCACTGGACATGGACCTTGGTAGTCTCTTCCCCTCCTTTCATCTCCCCTTGCTTTTCCGAACCACAGGCAGACATTAGATTCTTGATGAGTGGAGAGTATGGATAGAAAAATCAGGACTCATTGTGGAGCAGAGGAGGTACTGTGTATGCCACCTGGTTGTGGGGAGGAGTTGACCGGAACACGTATGGGGACGTCAATTGGAATTTTTGAATATGTTCATTCTGGTGTTTAACTCATTATGGTCAAGTGATGCCTGTAGGTGTTTCTGGAGTTACATCCTACTGACGCCTGAAGGCATCAAATATTGCTTGCTTATATTTGTATTAATAATTTCAAAACCATGCTACATACAAAGTAGCAAAAATATTCATCTTAAAGCTTACACAATGACAAACACAGCTGTGTTGATATTTGTCCTCTGTCTAGTGCAGGTAAATATATATTAATTGTTGTTCATATAGCATTTATTTAAATTGTCACAAATGTCATGTTTTTCTGAATATCTCAAGAACCAAGTCACACAGATAGAACTGTTTAGCCTTATATGAAAGCTCTCAAATGGAGGAACAAAATTGTTTACTAAGACTTATAAAATCCAACTTAAGACCTCAAACCTAAATAGCTTGTGCTGAAGATTTTGCGACTTACACTTCTTTAGTAACTTCTATGGTTCCAGAGCTACGAACATTTGTTTGAAATGCAAAGAAGTAATTTGATTCTATAAAAAGGGTAGGCTCAGCCCATTGGAAGTTGCAGTGCAAACTTCCAGAGCTCCATTGGAGGGAATGAATTAAACTTACAGTTACAGTTTTGGTATTTGAATGTTATCTGTTACCAATAATTGGTTGCTGAATGTGGAGTTGCCATTTTCAAGTGGTTGCAATGCAAGTCTTCTGTATTTGTTTTTATTTAGAGGAAGTTAGCCCTTTGCTGACAACTTATCTAACACAACACCCAAATATCTTTGTGGTTCTGTTGAGAGTATGTATATTCTTTCCGGATCTTTAATTTTTAGAAGCTGATACTTTGCATGCCTTTTCTGAGCTCCCAATGTCATGCAGCCAAGTTTTTGATATTAACAGTTAGATTATTAGGAGTCAGACAGTTCTATATCTGGGCACAATTCTATTATTTTTTATTTCATGTATTGAGTGGCTTATGTCTTTTATAAACACAATATAATGTGTGTACAATGTACAGTGTTATATTTTGGAGATCACAAGGTTTCAGAAGTAGCAGGTAGTCCACAGTTTCAAAGACATGTTTTTAGACTCAGGAAAAATGACACATATGAATAGTCTGTTTTTCATATTGCTATAGAGCTTGTTGTTAAAGCATATAATGCTGTTAGTGTACTGTAACATGGGTGTAATCCATGCTGTTTGTCTTATTATAGTTTTGAATACATTTTAATATTTGCCAGTAGATTAGTCTGCCAGAATTTTGGATACAAGACAGGAGATGGCAACTTGCCTGTAGTCAGTAACTCTGTATCAGCTTTTGTGAGTGGCAATATTAGTATCTTTTAAAACAGGGTGAAGCAGATTTGGTAAGGTTACAACAGTAACAGTATTGTGTTTAGTTTCTAGTAAGTGGGTGGTGGTTGTAATTTTGTAAGATGCTTTAACCTTTCTGTTAAGTGAAGGCTCTAAAGTGAGAGGGAGCCAACCCCCACTAAAGCCAGCATCACCTGCAGGTAAAACACTATAAACTCACTTTTTCTTACTCTAACCAACTGCTGGTATAGAAAATCGTAATGTCTTGTCAGAGGAGGAAAGTGTTTTGTCACTTCTAGGGCAAGCTTCTTGTTCTTCCAGGGAATTACAACTAGTATTTCTACCTTTTTACTCTAAGCAGTTGCTGACAGAAATAATCTTAATGTCCTCTCTGAAGTGGAGTCAAGAGTGTTGCCTTTTCTAGTTTAAGTTTCTTGCTCTTGTAGCGATTACAACTGGTATTTTTCTTTTCTTTAATGCCTGTGTGCTGCCTTGGCTGTGAATGGTTGTGTCCTTATCTCATGATTTTCCTAAAGATGGGAATTCTTTGTATGTCGTCTTCTGTATCTGTTTTTTCTTCATGGTGATGCATCAATTAATGTTTCCATAATGGTAAGAATATGAATGTAGTCTTAATTTACATTATACTACTCAATAAATTACCGTATCACATTTCAGTGACAGAAAGAGTGATAAGCAGGCAATCAGTATAAATCCGAGCTATACACATTAATTCTGGAATGGATCATATTAACTTAAACCAAATGCAGTTATGCCTTCAACAGAAATATACTGTATATGTGAGTTCTGATATGTGAAGCTTATTAAAGAAAATGTATTTTAAACGAGTTATAAAAATGTACAAACTCATAAATTTTAATCAGGTGATGTTATATCTGTCCAGTTTCTAAATATAAAGGATGAATAGCTTGATTCATAAAATGTATTAAACAACGAGCCTGCCTGAAGTCTATGACTCTCTTTAATTATGAGTAGGGATTTCCACATCAGGATGCCGAAAAGACAAAAAGAATATGTTCCAGAGAACACAATCCTAATTCCTTACGATGTCTTGAAGCTTCATTGAGTTTCAGCTTGACAGAAGACCTAGCACTGGATAATCTGCTATAGAGGAACCACTCTGCAATTTTGATGCTGCCATGAAACAGATCTGCTTGGGATACGAAGAAGGATGCCGACAACTCAAATACAGAAAAACAAAAGGGTTATCCTGGACTAACAGAAGAAAAAACTTTTACTGTGAGAATGCTAAGAAGCCAATACATTTGAGAAGCTTGAGAAGCAAAGAGTAAATCCTCAGTATTGGAGGTGCAACCATCTGAGGAAAAAAGTGTGGTGCAATTGTTCATTTATGGCAACTGACATGATAGGAAAGGGATTTGAGTACAATTCAGAAGGGGCTTGAATAAGTGAAAAAAGACCTAAGACAAGTATCACAGAAAGCAAATTTGTAACATATTATGTGTATATGGAACTAGTGAAATATGGCACTTCACACCACAGGATTAACCCCTTAATGGATTACGAGTTGTTTTATCACCACCAGCAATGGTCAAAGCAAAGGTGATGAAATAACCTTTTTGCATATCTTTTTTTTGCAATCAGTAGGAGTCTGACTTGAAAACAAAAAAGTACAAACACTTTTTCACCTTCAAGATACTTTTGGAAGGATTTTATAATAGGTTAAGAGCAAGGCAAAAGAGCAGCCGTGACAAAAGCCTCACTCTGGAATATCCCCCTATGAATTTGTATCCCTGGAATAATAATTTGTCATTTATCATGGCTTAACTGCAAAGTGGTTTGCCACTGTTTCATGGTTGTTGTAATGTACTCGATCAATGAAGGGTGTATGTTATACATTTGTAAGTACTCTTTTATCCATGAGTGTGGGATGCTGTCAGATACTTTTTTGTAGTCAATCCATGCCATACTTAGATTCTTCCCAGTTTTACAATTCTTCATTATGACTTATTTAACAACAAATGATACTTTGTTCCATATGACTCTGTTTTATTACCTTTTGTTCTATTGCCATGATTAAGTTTTCTTTTAAATGACTATATACTCTTTTGTTGTTCTTCTTTCGGCTTTTCCCGGTTAGGAGTTGCCACAGCGGAACTCTGGTCTGCTAATGATTGGCAGTAGATTTTTATGGTGCCGAGGTGCCAGCTCGACGCCCAACCTTCAACAAAGGCACGCCCATTCACGCATGTCTTTCGAACGCACTTGACCACAGGGAGGATATGCAGACTCCACACAGAAGGCGCTCCAGCTGCAAATCGAATGGGAGAACCTCTTGCTGTGAGGCGACACAACTACCGCTGCACCACCGCAGCTTCCAAATGACTATAAACTCTATCAGCATCAATTCCACTGTATAGTTTATACATCATCGGAAGACATCGGTCTATACTTTTTAGGATAAAGTGCAGATTTGATCTTTAGGAGGAGTGATGCTTTTCCTGTTGTTAACCAGGTTGGCTTTTGTTTAGGGTGCCCATATAAATAGTTCTTACTCATGGCTAAATCTTCATGTAAAGATGTTAATACTTTTAGCCAGAAGTTAGGTACTGCATCTGGGCCTGGGGTTTTAGAGTTAGAAGCCTTTCTTAACTTTGTTGAAATTTCTTTGCCCGTTACTTCATCCCATTTCATATCCTGTACATTTGAACTTCTTATTCTTTCTTTCTTTCTTTCTTCTATTCATTCAGCATCTTTGTTATGTTCCACAGTATCATCACTGATATTTATTCAAAATGTGTCTATTTCTTCTTATATTGGTGGTGTTTCAATTCCTTTTGCCTTGTTTCCCAATTCTTTATAAAACTTTTTTTGTATCATCAATAAATTGCTTATTTTGTACTTTTCCTTATATTTATCTGCATACCTTCTATTTTTTTCTGCCTGTGCTGAGATCTTTAGTTTATTATTTGCAATAGTATACAATAGATCCATATCTGTTCTAATACTGCACAATGCTTTTATCATATCTGTTTTTCTGGGTATATTTGTTGATCTGTTCCTTTTTTTGTACTCTTCGATCAGTGACACTTCTTGTCTTAATTGCTTTATAGTTGTCTTTATTCAATATTTCCATGATGGCATTTGATTTCTCCCCTTGCTTTCCCTTAGTGCCCTGTGTTTTTTGTGGTAAGACTTTATGTGTTACTAATTTATCTGCACAGTAATATATACTGTTTACTTCTGTTATATTGCATGAGTTTTTATGAACAGTCCTGAATACTGTGTTCATTTGTTTTATCAAACTTCTAACATTTTGGTTCTTATTGACTATCTGTAGTCTATTTCTTTATTTGATCTTAATATGTCTGTCCATATCTATTAATTCAAACAAGTCTTCCTTTAGCTCATTTTCTTCTAAACTAAGGGCACATTATTTGTTCTTCATTTCTTGTGGGCATTGTATAGAAAGTTCCACAGCATCTTCCTGTGCCACATTCTCTTCAGTTTCATCCTGTGTCATCCGTTGCTTTTTCATATGGGAGCTCACTGGCCAGTCACTTCACAACAGTGACAGCATCAGAGTTGCCACGGTTTCCTGTTCCTTCACTTGCTGTCCAAGTCCAACTGAACTTTTATACTGGTTTCCTACTGAAGGCTCAAAAATATCTTCGTATGGCAAATGATCAGATGTTTCCCACTCCACTGGTTTCTCCGTAATTTGTGGATTCATTATTCTATCTTGCTGTGGTGTTATTAGAGTTAGATTTTCTACACTAAATACTTCACAGGTAATCCATAACCTCAGTTTCTATTTATTTAACTTCTCCATTACTAACCTTCCTTTCTACATTCCCTCTTTGTTTTCTTATTTTTTTGTATTGTACACTTTTCCATATCTGGATGCCTTCGCCTGTATTTCTGTTCAAATATCTTTTGTACAGCTCTTTTTGTATTGATTAGTTTTGCTTTCTCATTTGCATAAATATTGCACCATATTAAATCTCTTTTTCTTTCCCATGTCCATATTTCTTCTTCAGATGTCTTTTGCTCCTCCTCTTTCTCCTTATTTGGGGGGCTCATTGTTCTATCATGCTGTGATATAACCTGTGTTTGACTTTCTACACTAAATCCTTCACTTCACAGGTATTCCATAACTTCTGCTTATATTTTTTTAACATCTTTAATAATCTTCTGTTCTACATTCCCCCTTTGTGATTTTATTTTTGTGTTGTGAAATTTTCTGTATGTGGGTGCCTATACCTGTATTTCTCTTTGAATATCTTTGGGGCTATGTTTTTTGTATTGATTAATTTGGCTTTCTCCTTTGCCTGAATACTGCACCACATCAGATCTCGCTTTCTTTCCCATGTCCATATTTCTTTTTATACCTTTCAAAAATCTCTACATTTTGTTCTTTATATCGTCGCACTTCCTGAACTGCTTCTTTTTTTCAAATGGCCTAAGGTTTCTTGGTCTGTATAATGTTTTTCATAAATCTGTTGTACAAATGAACACACATTTGCATTTGACGCTTTTGACAGTTTTTTTTGTGCAAGTATTTTTCTTTCTTCTAATTTCTATTTTAATCTTTTCATATATCTTCTATCCAGAAATTCTGGGCTTCTTGCATAATTGTAACAATACATTTATTTATTTATTTATTTATTTATTTGCAGTTGGTTTACCAGGATAGTCCATTGGGCCAAACAATAGATTACTAATGATAATTATACAAATATAAAAGATACAAGCATTTATTTCCCATTATTAGTTAAGAGGTCCACTTTATCATCTTTATGGCTCTTTTTTGGCCTATCAGTTTTTGTGATTTTTTTTTTGGACTGCTACTTCCTTCTACAACTGGGGGACCATCTTCCCCTAGAGCCCGGCTTAGCCCCATTGTAGGATTGTTTCTGTGTCTTGAGGATCCAACACTGTCATTTTTTCCAGTTCTGGTACCAGTGCGCCTACCAGGATTGGGCACTTTTACCTTGGGACTTATGCACCCAGCTATCTTTTTTATTTTTTAACCTACTTCTGTGTATGATATATGTTATATAAAATACAGTCTATATATCAGGATTATCTTGGTGAAATGTTGTAAAAAGCACGGTCCAACCTTTGAAGGTACTCACCAAGACTTTAGGATGAATTCAGTTTCAGCAATACTACTTTCCTTTGCTTGCTGATTTTATTGGACCCTCTGTTTACTCTGTACTGTGTCTGGTATATTTACAGATATAGAGGCTTAATAACACTTTCTGTAAGTTGTTCAATTGATAATTTACAGATACTCTTTGCCAATGAGGATAGAATTCACTGCTCATTATTGTGTTGATATAAGCTCATCATACATAACAGTTCATGTTAATATCACAGTTTTTTTACACAAGTTGTATGTTTAGGCCATCACTGCATTACAGTTACAAAATGTGTGTGAGAGTCATCAATCATTTTTGTTTTACACATACATTATGTGTAGTTTTAATGTGAACTGCATGCAGGTGTATTGATTGTGTGGCACAATGCTGTTGTGCTTGTATTTTCACTACTGTGGTATCTCCTGTAATTAATTCAAATCTCACAGACAGCCTTTACAGGTATGACAAGCTATGTTGTTATTCAAGCCTTATGTACTCAGGTGTTGTTTTTATATCACATATGGTTTTATATGTCACACTACCTTACAGGACAGGGACTATTTTCTAGATTTTGGCATTGCCCAGCAATAGACAGAGGGTAAATTGGCATAAGCTGTAAACATAATTATCTCTATATGTGGGCAGATTAATTAATCTAAACATGTGCATATAACTGTCTTTTAGATGGCAAACCAACTTAGAGACGACAATGTTTCACAGCAGGAAAATGAAATTATAATAGATGCTCTGTCACAACATGGACAGAGACTCCTTGGATGGCAGAAGTCCAGTACAGAGGAATGAAGTATGGACTGATCTCACCAACATGATTAATGCTGTGAGAGGTCACAAAAGATCCCAGGATGCTTGCCACCAATGGTGCTCTGTCACAATACTTTGTGCAGTCAACATGGTATGCTGATATGAGTGGTCAAGGGATGCCACCAGTGGTGATCCACCATTGACACTACCTGATGAGATCGAGTTGATTCTCACATCACTGCATATAGCAAGTGAGGAGTGCCACATACCAGGTGTAGGATAGAAGCAGGTGTTCCAGGCCACACATGAATGTTTTACTTTGTATAACAGTGATGTATATAGAGTAATTCAGTACATATTGCTGTTGCATGCATATTCATGTATTGTTATTTTTCTGTTGCAGCAGCAAAATTGCATTATATACATGGGTCCACACAGGGTGATGACAACCAACTAAGTGTAATGACATGTTGCCATACAACTTGAGTACATACACTGCAGTACAACCAACATGTGTAATGTTGCTTGCATTGCTTTGCACAGGTACATCCACTTCTGTGCAATAGCAGGACACAGCAGGTGAATGTCTCCATATGCTGCTACTGTGCCATTGCCTGTTATTCTCTTTGCCTCCTGTCATGCCAGTGGTGTATACTGCCATACTGATATTTCCCTGACATTGTAAACTGCAGGTACATCTTCTGGGGACACAAGCCATGCAGGTGCATCTACGGACAGACGAGATATGGTTCCCCATCATATTTATAAGCTGTAGCACTGTGTATCATAATTGTGTTGTATTAAATTAATGTTGCTGTTTTTCTGCACAGGAACATTTGGCCAACAGGTGCACTCTACATCACGCACAACATTTTTGGGGGTTGTGTTTTTGGTTATCCTGTGGGTTGTGGCTTATATCACATGCTGGATATCATTACTGACATATGCCGCATACATAGATCACTACGATGTTACAGAAAATAATGACTTACCAGGAGGTCATATCCAGGTATGGCCCACAGAACCTGTATAACGGGGATTTGACAATAATGTTACATGCAGCATGCATGACATATGTGAGGAATACAAGCATAACACATGCCTGACATGTCCTTGTGGGAATCTGGTGCCAGAAGTGAGGGCTGATATGCAACTGTTGTAGGGAAACAAAGGCATAAACACAGCATTATAAATCACATACTTGCCAGCATGTACCATTCAAACTGAGACAAAGGGAATGCATATAAATAGCAGTTGGATGAGGGTGAGATGCTGATGGTGGCTTTCCTATACCGGGGTAGAAGAACACAGTATTAATGGAGAACAACAACAGGAATAACAGCAATGATTTGTATGAAACAGTGCTAATAGAATACAAGTGACACCCTCCCAATGTGGTGAGCTTGTCTGCATAATGTGGCTCTACCATGGGAAAATACAGACAAAGCAGGAGCAGTCATGTATACATGCAGCGGCATAGCTGCATGATGCCATATACAACACAGTAATAGGTTAAGATTCCCAGTTACAATAGATTACTCAGCAGGCTTTGCACTCTATTGGAAACTGTCTCAGTGACAATCAGCTTTTCCTAAATCCAAATAAAGAAAACTGCTCTTATTTCTTCTCAAATCCCAAACACACATAAAAGACACCTTCAAAATATCCTCCCTCAACAATGCTGAAATTGAAGTTGTACTTCCCACACAAAGTTATTTGTTGTCATAATTGATAATCAACTGAAAATTTAATTTTCATATTCAAAAATGCATAAAAACAACACAGCAAAAACTGTTCCTTCTCTGTAGATCAAAAGATTCCTTACCAACTCCTCAAGAGTTACTCTAGCCAATACATACCTCCTACCTTGGCTATTATATGCTTCACCCATTTTCACCAACATTCAGAGCACCCTAAGATCAAAACTTGAGCTCTGCTATAATAAAGTAGCTAGATTTGCAGCCAATCAGTCATACAATTCCCACCACTGCTCCTCCCTCAGATATTTAAATGGTCTTGAGTTACCTCACTACCTCAAGTTCACCCAACTCCTCCTTGTTCATAAAATGATATACAAATGGTAAACAAATCTTCATCCTCCCAAGCAATCAGCACCATTCTGAACCATTACCTCCCTAAATGCCTTCTTTGCTCATCTGAGAAACACCTCCTTGAAATCCATAAAGCAAAAAAATCTATCAGTCACTGCCAATATTCCTACTCAGTAACCAAGGTCTGGAACAGAATTCCTACAGATATTAGTGCAATGCCATGTAGTCACATATTCAAACAATCTCTAAAGAGATTTCTCCTTAACTCCTGGCTTTGTACATGTGTTACACCAGGATGATACTAGCCGCTACTCCTTTCTTCTCTTCCTTTCTCTCCTCTCTCTTTCTTCTTCTGCCCTTCTCCCTTCTTCCTTCTCTTTCCCTTGCTCTCTGTTTTCCATTTCCTTTCCTCCCTTCTGTTATTAACCAAAGCACCAGTTACTTCTCTGCTAGGTCTCTACTTTAACTCCTTTCCTAATCTCCTCCCAACTGCAAAGTCTCTTTCCTTTCTCTTAGCCTTTTGCCCATATTTGAAACGCTTAACATCTTTACTATTGGTTATCACTATTGACTGTACTTTACTAGATGATCACTATCCTATGATTGTTGCTCAATATTCACTGTATGATTTTCTGATCTGACTTTTATTTATCCTGTAGGTTGATTCTACTATTTGTTACTGCACTTCATGTGACAATATTATGTAGTTTATTAATTGAACTATCTATGTTGTAGCTTTTCTCCCTGTGCCTCCACTGAAAATGGGATTCATGGCCAGTTGGACTTTCCCAGTAAACAAATGCCAAATAAATGAATAAATATAAGCACTTTTTCCTGACCCGTGTCATGTCATCTATCTCTTCTTTTAGCAGCTCCACTGCTTCCATCCTCCATTAACCTGTCTACTGATCCCAGTGCAGGATCTGATGTGTCTCAGTATGGCTGCATGGCCCCTGGCACACAGAACACAGATTTGGTGATATAATCTGGCCCAGATAGTGACAGTCATGTGGATGGGGCTGTAGTCTCAGATAAGGGTGAAAACTTTTTAAGCCATTCTCACAATGTGGTGACATTAGATGGTGGGCAGGATGGGGGTTGAGGACCACAGACCCATGTTGCATCTGCTAGTGATGTTGATAGTTTCCCACAACATAGAGATACTGCCCAGCACAGTAGATGTAGGCATGTAGCTGATGTGCATGGGCATATGTCAGAAGATGTTTGCCTAGTCCTGCTGGCAAATGAATGTCCCCAGCAACATCATGGATCTGATATTCATGCACTTGTCTGGGCCATGGATTATATTGCCCACTAGCTGGGTGTGCTGCATGAAGGACTGGAGCACAGACATGGTGAGGCCATGATGGCATTCGGTGCACGGAATAAAATGTTATCAGTGACATGGTCCATTGAATCCCTGGTTATGGCAGTTCTACAGCAGTGCTGTAGTATGAGTAAGTTTTGTATGCCATGACAGTGCTTAGCCAAGTGCCACATGGGAGAGGTAGGCCACCTCTCAGCAGACCAACTTTAACCCATCAGGCTTCAATGTCTATGCTGCAATGTGCACACATATCTGGCACTGGCCAAATGGGTATTGGACCTGCAGTCACTAGCAGTTGTCTCCCAACCATGCTACTTTCCACAGTGTATTTCCACATGCTGGTCTCACGTCCATCAATCTCCTCTGTGCAGAAATCTGTGTTGAGTGTTTTCATACATGGTAGGGGCAGCCAGGACCATGGTGTGAACCATCAGCATGGTCACCCTAAACTGTATTACACTGACACTGACAGTTGATCCACTGTGTCCTGCAGCATCAGTCTCACCCAGTGACAATGATTATTGCTGTGCAGACCACTAATGATGTCATCTGTCTGTGGCTGATGTGAAGTCTAATGTCATGAAAGGCTGACATTTTTATTAACCATGGGTGATTCCATTTACTACATAAAACTTTATCCAAGCTTTACATTGATATATGTTGCTAGTGATATTGACAACTGTTCTGCAGTATGTCCTGATTTGATTTCCTGTTTGCATTTTTTGATAGTGGACCACAGACAGATAGGAATGGGTTTCACAGAGGAATGTCCATTGTTGTTTGCCATACACGCATACATCACTAAGAGCCTGTATGCATACCTCTGTCACTTGTGGCCTGAGTTGATGGTCCCTGTCATGACAGAGTTGCATATGGTTATACTGTTATATGTAAGAACTATGTTGTTATGTCAGATGCTCAGTTTGTTCATTTAGTGGGTAATTTCCATTAGATGCAATCTGTGCTGCTGTGGTGGGGCAACACCTGAACATTAATTTTTAATGAATGTACTTCTGTATGTCTGGTTTGTAATGACTCAAGTGTGTGTGTGTGTGTGCGTGTGTGTGTGTGTGTGTGTGTGTGTGTGTGTGTGTGTGTGTGTGTGTGTGTGTGTGTGTGTGTGTGTGCGTGTGTGTGTGTGTGTGTGTGTGTGTGTGTGTGTGTGAGAGAGAGCTGCTGCTGTGTTACCTGGGCCTGGACTTGTGGTCACATTCTCCATTGTCCATGCCTGTTTCTTCTGCCCTCTGTGTTCTTCTGCTCCTCCTCCAATAAATGCAAAATGTCATCTTCAGAATGTGGAGTTCTTGGGTAGTTCACCCACAACTGCAGCAAGAAGATTGCCATGTGTTGTTATTAGAATATTGTCTAGCATTATGCACACAGTAGTCATCTGTACTGCCTTTTCAAGTGTGTATTGCAGCACATCCATGGATGTTTTCAGACATCTGAACTTGGCTTTCAGTCCACCAAGGCATGCTCTTTGGTATGTTGTGTTGTTGCATACACTCTATTGTAGTCCTCCTGGAAGGTTCTCTGGATGGGGTCATTAGCCATGGCTCAAGTGGATAAACACAATCACCTGTTGTGTAAAGGGGAAACATTGTCATCATGAATAATGTTGACAGGGATGTATTAGCTCACATCCTAGCTGTGTCCCTGTACATACCCAGTAGTCGTCCTTCAGGTATTTCAGCTTGCTGAAATGCAGCCCTTAAACCACTTTGCCTCCATATGGCAGCATCATGGACACTCCCGGGGTATGTTCTCATGATATTTGTTATGCGGCCATCTGCAGTACTCACCGTCTGGCAATTCAGGGATGGTCACCCCTTTCTATTGATGTATCTTTCTGCTTATGGGTGCAACAGGTCTTAATAGGGGTGTGGGTGCAGTCTATTGCATCAAGAACATAGGTTCATAGGTTCATAGGTAGATACTAGGCTATCTGCCCTAGGGCATTTATAAGCATAGCCAGAGTGTATTTGGCTTCTGCCTCCCTATTAGATTAGCCTACTGTGCCTCTGTAAAGTAGGTCACAGAAGGTACCCTTTTAAGATTAGTTTACTGTGCCTCTGTCTAGCAGGGACACAGAAGAGATCCCAGGGGTGAATTTGCGATTTCCCATCCACGCGTCCAGATTTTGCTTGAAGAGGGTCAGTGAGGGGCTATGTCTAACATGAACTGGGATTCTATTCCAGAGTGAGGGGAGCCTCTGGGAAATGAATCTGTCCCTCCAGCATGTCCTATTTATTTTTGTGCTGAGGTTTAGGTCCCTGGAGCGTGTAGCTCTAAGGGACTTGGATTTTTTGAGGTGGAGCATGTCCATTAATTCTAGGCTTGACATGGCTTTGTACATCAGGCATAGATCGCCTCTGAGTAGGTGGTATGCAGCTGAGTAGAGCTGGAGTTTGTTTAGTAGAGTTGCATAGGACATCTATTTGTAGCCCATGATCCTCTTGGTGAGGTACTTTTGGGGTCTCTCCAGTTGCTGCAGGTGTTGGGTAAGGTACATCCCAAAGGGAGCATTGTATTCAATTATGGGCCTGATGAGTGACGAGTAGAGGGGCACAATGACCTCTCTTGATCTAGATGCAAACCCTTTCGTGATAAGGTGGGCTATATAGAAGGTCTTTCTAACCACTTTGGCAACGTGATTATCAAAGGAGAGATTACTATCTACGTTGGTCCCCAAATCTCTAATTACTTCTTCCATACTTAATGGATTACCACCTATGTGGTAATTTGTGGGCATCTTGTTTTTCCCAAAGGGGATGACTATGCACTTTTTAGCATTTAGCTTGAGGCCGTGGCTCTGGCACCAAGCATCCATCTCTGTGAGACCCTTTTGGAGGATGCATGTGTCAGCTGGAGATTCGATTATGGCCCCCAGTTTGCAGTCATCTGCGAACTTTGTCAGCCATAATCCCCCCGTGTTAGCCTGAACCTCAGAGAAGTATATACGGAACAAGAGAGGTCCCAGAACTGAGCCCTGTGGGACGCCACTTGTAACTGGTTTGGATTCGGACATGGCACCTGCAATTCTGACCATGTGGGTTCTATCTCTGAGCCAGTTTGCAACCCATCTTGTGATATAGGGGTTGATATTTAAGCTGGTAAGCTTATTTATGATGCCCGAGTGGGGTATTGTGTCAAAGGCTTTTGCGAGGTCCAGGTAGGCTGTGTGGACTACCTTGCCCTCATCTATGGCTTTGGTAACTGTTTCAAAGAAATCAACTAGGTTTAAGAGGCAAGATCTGCCCTTAACAAAGCCAAATTGGGTAGGGTCCAGTGTCTGGAGGCTCCCAATGTCTTTGTTTATGAGTTCCATGATAATACGCTCCATAGCTTTACAGACCAGACTAGTCAGGCTTATGGGGCAATAGTTTCGGGGTCATTTGGCACCACCTTTGTGGAGTGGGACCACTGTAGCTGTACACCATTCTTTGGGTACATATCCTGTAGTAAGGCTAAGTTTGAACAGTGACTTAATGTGAGGGTTCAGTTCTTCTTGGAGCTCATGTAAGACACAGCCTGGGACACTGTCCAGTCCCACTGATGCTGTGTTTTTGCTTTGGAGAGGGCAGCTGTCACCTGTGCATCTGTGATGTCAGGGAGGCTACATTCAGTTGGGATAGGCATTTGCTCCTTTGGGGAAGGGGGAGAAGTTTGCGCTGAATCTGTCTGCCAGGATGTTGGCTATGTCTGTAGGTTCTGTATATTTTGTACCATTATGCAACAATTCAGAGCATATCTGGGAGTTTCCACCCATGTTCCTGACATAACTAAAGAAGGCCTTGTGATTATCTTTAGTGTCTAGGGCAATTTTTCTTTGAAACTGGCCTTTGATGATTTTATGAGGATCAAAGTTTCTTGCTAATACTAATCAGAGATGCCTTCCCTTTTTGGGATTTTGCTCTGTCATGTAGTAGCTTCCTCCTTCTGTTGTATAGCTTATTTATGGCCGGGGTCCACCAGACTGGTCTCCTGTTTTTGGAGGAGTGAGTCTTGGTTTTATTTGGGATAGCACGATCCATGCATTCCTGCAGGTGCTCATAGAATGCATTTGTAAAGGATTCTGCAGATTGGGCTGTATTATCCTCTGGCCCAGGGGCTTTGAAGGATTCCACCTCAATCTTGAGAAGTGCAAAGTTGGCTTTTGAGAAATTCTTTACAGTGCTTTCCTTGGCTTGGGGTGGGGAAGGGATATGGATGTCCAGGGAAATTTGTTTATGGTCTGATCTTACCAATGAGGGGTTTACCTCTGGTGTGGAACATAGAGTCCCCATGTTGGTGATGACCAGGTCCAATATGTTGTTCCCTCTTGTGGGAGTGGTGACCAGTTGTTCCATTGTGTTAGAGTTTATAAATTCAAGGAACCATTGGGCGAGGGTGTTTGGGCTTGAGTAGTTTTCCCAGTCAATGTTTGGGTAGTTGAAGTCACCCAATAACATAGTGTTTGGAGAGACCTTCATATTCTCCAGTGTTCTCAGGAATGCCAAGTGGGGTTCCTGTAATAGGGAGGGTATTCTGTAGCAGGCTACAAACTGAAAGGCAGTTTTGCCTGCTGTTAGTTGCACATGGATGGTTTCCGATGCTTCATGCAGTGCCACTAACCTGGAGGTGTAGGTATCTTTGATGAATATAGATACTCCCCCTCCTTTTGTGCTTTGGTCCAAGTTTTGGGGCCGAAACACATGGTATGAGTTATAACCTGGTAGTGCATGAGAGAACTTTTTGATATTATAGAAATGGTGCATGAGAGTTCACCATCCATAGGGGTAGATGGAAAGTGTATGTGTTTATCTACCTTGGTGGACATTGTTGCCAAGAATTGTGGGATGATACGACTGGCAGCTGTCTATGACACTTCTACAGCATCTTCCATATTTCATTGGAATGTCCTAGATGCCAGTACACCTAGGATAAGACACACTTTTGTTTCAGGAGGTATGGGATTGCCTCGCAATGTCCACACAGATGTGTGGGGCACATGTGTTGCACACAGCTTGCACCAGTTGTCTGTCTAGGCAATACCTGTCAATGATTTCTTGATCTGTGAGCTGTCTTAGTTGTAGCCTGAGTTGCTGTCTAGCTAACTGCCTCCTAGGATGCACAGCCAGATCCTCCTCCATAGCTTGCAAGACTATAGCCTGTTGCAGTTTATTCACCACAGCTTGCGTGTTTTTCTTTGGTCGATATAGTTACAGATTTTGTAGGATTTTGTGGGTATAGCTTCCTTTACTTACATTGCAGTATGGCATTCACAAAGATTTTGAAAAGAGAGTTGTCATTGCACTTTGATCCTTAGTTGCATCAAATGCACACAATGTATTTTGGAATCTGACAGGTATGTGCAGAATCCATAATTATCCTGTGCTGAATAAATAAATACTCAGACTGCTTGCAGTGTACCTCCTGTAATTGCTTCCACAGATAGTATGCTGAAGTCTTCCTTCTGTAACTAGCTTTCGGAATCTGGACCTTTAATTATAACTAGTTCAATGGTAAATTAATTGCACTAATAAAATAATTATCCTACATTAAAATGTATGGGGATTAGGACCCTGAAGTGAGACTGCATAGTATTAGGACATGTTTGTGTATATGCAAAATGTTATTAATCACAAGAATAAAGCATTGCATCATATTTAATCTAAAAATAACCTTAAACATACATTTAATCATAAACCCATAACACTGCAAACAAGAGATTGATTCCAACACTGTGGCAGTCACACACTGCTGTTGCTAAATACATTTAGAATGTTTTGTGAGTGGAAAATGGAGCTTGTATTTATAGGACAAATTACAAAGAAAGGTTTAAAATAAGTGCACTGCACTGTCTTAGAATACTGTGCAACAGAGATATTGTTGTAATTGACTAAATTTATAACTTTGTGAGTGGAAAAGGGGAATATGTGCCAGTGATGATGATGATGATGACAGCAGCACTAGTAGCACTGTGTTTTGTTACAATGGCAAAGCAACATTATTTGGAAGTGAGAAAGTAGCTTCCCCTCTGATTCAAAATTGTTCTTTAAAAATTGCTGTATAAACAAAGTTGATTTTTTTTGTCATTGAGGACTACAGTTAAGAGCGTGTGTATGGGGGGAGGGTGCACTATGCTTGGGAGTTTAGTGGAAATTCATTGTCCTTGCTGCTGCATCATATACCACATGTTGCTGAGATTGTCAGGCAAACTGCTAGGAAGTAGTTAGAAGAAAATAATTCTATGTGTGTGTCAATCAAGTAATACAGATGTTAATTTCCTTTTGAGTTATTATTATTATTATTATTATTATTATTATTATTAGGTCTGATGAAGTCTAGATCTTTCTGGACGAAAGCGCTCATCCTTGGAATTTTGTCTGAGGTTAATAAAGTGGATTCTGCATTCTACAACTGTGTGGTGATTTGCAGCCTACAATACTTTGAGTGGGTTCAATTCAACTACTTCTTCTGGCTTTTGTGTTTATTATTATTATTATGTTATGTTATGTTATACTATAGGAATTACAAAGAAAGTACATCTAGAAAACAGTTTCACCTTGCCAGTTGCCACTCTCAAGATGTGCTCCCTATGTCTACAAGGGCAAAGCAAGTTTGTCTATGGACACATTTGCAGATACCCTTTCAATCATCAAAGTTTGACTTGAAGGATACACTGGTGCTGTTTTATTAAACTTGCAAAGGTAATTTATTACAGAGATAGAGTAAATGCTAGTTAATAAATCGGGTCTATATCAATTCAGCCAAAGATGTATTCCAAGAATACGTCGTCATTGATCACCAGACACCCAAATTCACTTCAGTGAAAAGTGGAATTTTTACCACAGTTCGGAAACACTCGCCCACCAACCGTCCAGAACACACAAAGCACTAAATCAAATCCGCCCAAGTGGGGAGCTTCGCCCCCACACCACCCTAACTATATATATACCAACTCCAAGATCACACTACAGTGGGGAAAAGGGCTAAGTTGAGATGATATAACAAAACTAAGAACCACAAAATGACAATGAAAAATCCAAAAAGCACAAACAAGGCCAAGAAGAACTAGAAATGTCTGGTTCTTCTTAAGTTGAGATGATGGCCAAGTGTTTATGAACCATGGAAAAAATTCCACGGCTTGCTGAAGTGAATTTCGGCAGCTGGTGATCGATGAAGACATATTCATGGAATGCGTCTTTCACTGAATTAATATAGACCCAATAAATCTATCAAATGAGTTTTATTTATATGTTGGTGGCCATTTAAGTCCTTTGTTTTTGGTATTTTTAGAGCTGATAGGCTTGCACAAATGCAAAAGACCAAGAAGGTTTGGGTCTCTAGTGACATGGAACACCAGACATAGATCTTCACATAAGAGCCTGTATAAGACCATGTATAGGGACAGAGCATCAAGTCCCTCCTGGTAGGCTAAGGTCTTTAGGCCAGTCATTTTTTTAGGAACCTCTGGGGCCTTTGTAATTGCCCAATGGGTCAGGATAGATAAGTGCCCAGATGACAATGTACTCTATAACTGGCCACATCTGAGTTGTGTACAGAAGGATGATAACTTCTTTTTATCTCGATCCAGATTACATGAATTTGTATAAGTGATGTGCTAAGTAGGATTTTATGCTACTGCTGTTATATGGTGGTTGAAAGAGAGGGTGCAATTGACTCAAGTATCAAGATACCTGACTAACTTGTCATCTTGGAGTGGAGTATTGGCTATTCTGTAGTTTGAGGGAGAAATTAGTTTGCCAAATGTGACAATATTGCACTGTTTTCATTTAATTTTGACCCATTTTCTGTATATCAATGTTTAGTGCAGTTCAGCTCTTACTGTAATGAATTGTTATCTGAGGGCTGTTTGACAATAACAACCAGCTTGAAGTCATCTGTAGACTTGGTTGGCCCCAGGTCTGGGTCTATGGATTGGAATTTGGAGATGTATATGCCAAAAAGTAGTGGTCACAGCACTGAGTAATGTGATGCACCACTAGTTACCTATTTACTTTTGGAAGAGATACCTGCCACCTTAACTATATGTGTTCAGTCTTACTGTCTGCCATACCATGTCAGGGTTATTTAGATCACTTACCTTATTTATTGTGCCAGCATAGAGATGGTGTCTAATTCTTTGGCTGAGTGCAAATAGGCTTATGGACCGAATGATCACTGTCTACAGCTCCTGTTATCAAGATAGTAATGTCTTTCTGCTTTTTCCAGTTAGGGGTCGCCACAGTGGAACTCTGGTCTGCTCATGACTGCCAGTGGATTTTTATGGTGCTGAGTTGCCAGCCCGATGCCCAATCTTCAAAGAAGGCACACCCATTCATGCACGCACCTACCTGCATGTCTTTAATGTCACTCGACCGCAGGGAGGACATGCAGACTCCACACAGAAGGTGCTCCAGCCCAGAATCGAACGGGAGATCATTGTTTAAGAAATCAGATATGATATATTCAATAGCCTTGAAAATTATACTTTTCAAGCTGTTGTTCCCTGGATCTCTAGTATACCTGAATCAGTCATCAAAACTCTGCAAATCCCTGAATCTAACACACCACCTAAGATCAAAAAGGAACACATCTGAACTGTGCTCTGAAATAACAAAATTATTTCTTCCATGGTTCCAGGTAATTTACTAAATGAAAAATTAATAACATCAAACATGCCCTGGGGGAACCCCTCCTGAATTTGTCCTGATTGAGTTCCCATAGTCAACATACATGCCATAACAATTCTTTCCTGAAAAAGAGGCCACTGGTCTATTGGAACTGACATGGTCAACAAAAAATAAATACATAATTGAAATAAACATATTATATTACTAATACAAGTGGGTGTAGAATGTTGAACAGACAGCTGCCATACTTCTAGGAAGTTGAGTATACAATATGAAAATTGCACATCCCACTGCAGGCTCTGAAATACAACCAATGGGCATCTACCTGTCCCTCTTAATACTGACAGAGCACATAGTTGGGAATTTTGTCCTCTAATCCCTGTTTAATTTCTCCAAGTGTTTTGGTATTCCATGATAAGAATAGACTCCATTCCTAGGTCAGGTTATAATTAAAGTTCATAAAATTAGTATTTGTTGTAATCTTTGATGTTATTCAAAAGTGCTTTTCACAGAACCCGCAATGTGCCCAGAACTGACTCCTTCTGCAATTCAAATGGAGTTAAATATATGGGTAGCATATCTAAGTTTGACTGTAAATTCCCTTTTATTAGACCCATTGCCCCTACTACTATTGGAAATGTCTGGGTATTTTTCTTTCATATTGCTCTTGTTTCTGCCTGCAAATCCTGATATTTTATGATTTTGTGTGTCCCTGTATGCAAGATACTGTAATCAATAGGGGTTGCAATTTCAATGATCAGTGCTACTTTTGTCTTTTTTCAAGGACTGCTATATCTGGTTTTGTTGCACTGATTTTTTGAACTGTTAGTAATGGGTGATCCCATTTAAGTACACTTCATCATTCTCTATAGTGCTTTGTGGCTTATGGTTCCAATGTCTCTCAGATACTTCTTTATTGTAGTGTTTGCACAATCTTCACTGCCACATTATTGTGCCATTCAGTGTATAGGCCCTCTACCATGAGTTTATTATACCCAGCAACAAGATGTGTGACTGTTTCCCATTCTTTTTTACAGAACCTGCATTTGTTTGCTTCTCCCACATATTCAATGGACTTTGTAAACCAATGTGTACATAGTCCACTATTACAGGCTGTCATTATTAACCTTTCACTGGTTTTAGCTCACCTCTTCTTAACCATTTCTGCATCAAATACTGATTGACATGAGGTTATTCCAGGAGATCTCTGTACTTGCCACAATATTTATACCTTTTCCACATTTCATTTTTTTCTTAGATTCTTTCTTTTGTTTTTTGTCACATTCAGTTGCTGTCCGATTTTTTGTCTACTTCTGGTTTGGTTTCAATTCCTGCTTGACACTGGAATGCTTCTGCTAAACTAAGCAGAGAGGCCATCTGAGACTTCCTCTCCTAGTGTTTTAAAACTTTCACTATGTTTGGATTTGATGAGGTCAGCATATATGTATGCAGTCCCATGACTGCAGATCTATATATGTAGTCCGTTTCAAGGAGGCCAATAATTCCTTCCATGTGAGGAATATATAATCTTGGTATACTCTGATTTTTATATAACATTTGATAAACTTGAAGCATTTTTCTTTTTTTCTTGTCCAAATAATCAAATATATTTTATGGACAGTCAATCACCCCAAAACTATAAGGAAAACAGGAAGAACAAACTGGTGTATAGCCTGGACTTTAAGGCTGTTTTCAATATTAGTTTTAGTCTTCTGAAATATTCCGTACTGAGTTTTATTGGCATTATGTTTTATTGTCAATCCTTTATCAGTTCCTAAATATTTATATACTCCGTCATGCTCAGGTTCATTTATATCACATTCCTGTTCCTGACTGATATTTTTAGTACTGCAACTTTCCTGCTTTAAACATTGCTTTTGCATGTTTTTCAAGCCCAAATGTCACTCTTATAACATCTAAGAAAGCTTTAACCAGTTGCAATTGTGCTTTCAGCTTCTTATCTGATAATCTATACAATTTAAGTTATCCACAAAAGGGGTTGAGAAGTGTTTAAGCAAGGTTATTTTCTAGGAGTCAAATTGTAACCATTGCCTAATCTGTTAAATAAATAACTTACTGGGTTAAGGGCAAGACAAAAAAAAAAACAGCAGTGGTGACAGACTCACCCTGGAATATTCTTCGATGATGTTTACCCATGCAATAATAACTTGCTGTTTGCCATGGCTTAACTGCAAAGTGGTTTGCCACTGTTTCATGGTCACTATAATGCAATTAATCAATGCAAGATATACGTATTTTATACATCTGTAAGCACTCCTTTATCCATAAATGTGAGATGCTGTCAAATTATTTTTTGTAATCTGTCCATGCTGTGAATTAACTGAAAACACTGTTATCTGTGTTAGCATGTCTGGCAGGAGATTTGTACATATTCTCAGATTAAATTGTATTGTATGCCAGCATGCCTAATTGTGAAAATGTAAATAAGTTTTGAAATGTTGATTTTTTTCCTGTTTAAACAGAATGTTTAAAGAATATGTCACTGCTTTGATACAGTTCTAACTGCACATGTTTAAGAGGGACATTCTAAAGTACAAACTGTGTAGAATCAGCTGAGCAGTGAGTGATGTCATTGGAATGTCCCTGGTTGCTAGGATATTGTTTAAACAGCTCATTGACAGAAAAAAGAATTTCTTTTAAACAGCGGACTGTTATATTTTGAAATTAGACAGTTGAGACTGAGAAGCTTTGCAGTTTGTCAAGTACTGACCAGTCAGTTGACACCAAGAAAAGAGAACTCACCAAGAAAACTCTAAGCTTGCCTTGGCCTTGCTATTATATCTTAGAGTACATCAGATACAGTATTTCTTTAGTTAGATCAGGAACATTTAGTTACTAAGATAGAATTTTTCTTGAATAATGGACTACTATCTTACAGTTTGATTTACATTTTTGGTGGCTGAATTCTATTGTTTATTGAGAGTTATTGATTTTCAATTTTGTAATCATTTTTGCTAATTATTAACTGTTTTTCATTACTTTACATTGTGACTGGAAACCAGTGTGTTTTTCTTTAGAGCTTAGAGAGTGCTTCTACCTGTTTGATACTCCACAAGTCACCCTGAGGCCTGGCTGTTCTGGTCATAGCTGTCATTTATTTTGATAATTAATTTTCATAATTGGATACCCCTTTTGAAGGACATGAAGACCCTCTGATTGGTGGCAGTGTTTCTGTAATTATTTTTGGAAAGAGAAACAGCTGGAATTCTGTGTCAGGCTTTCTCAGAATAGTTTGGATGTGTGAGATTTTTTAGTGTGAGTGTATCAGAGATCTTAACCTGGGGCACTTTGCTCTGAAGTGGGTAATAAGAAAAATACATTTGTGTGGGCAAAGGTATATAGTCCAGTCCCAGAAACATAGTGTGTGTCCCTTTTCTGCTCTTAGGGGAAAATTGTGAAATATTACTTCTAAGTGACAGTCTCATATTGGAGTCAGTAGTGAGGACTGAAGCTCCTTAGTTACTGACCCAGGATAGTAATGGATGTTATTTAATTGGTGGCAGTGGTGGGATATAGCTGGACATCACATATGCCATATTTAGATTCTTGTCCTTTTTACAATTCTGTATTACAGCTTTATTCAACAATGTTCCATAGGTTCATAGGCTATTACTAGGCTAATTTCCACTAGAGCCCTTACAAGCATAGCCACTCATTTCAAGCAAAGGCATTATGGAAGCTCATTTTTTTCTCAACAGCATGATCTTTCAGTGACAAAGGCGGAAGAACAGCTTGTTAGTCCAGGACTAAACCCATCATGTTGGAATGTCTTGCAACACAGTTTCTATGCTTAATCATGCTATTGTTTTATATTGTATGGATAACTATGAAAGGAGAACAAAGAAAAGTAATTGTAATACAAGAAACATATGCAGTCATCAAAATAGCAGTAAAAAGGAAACAAGTCATTCAACAAAGCCTGGAAGTACTGGTGCAATTTTTACATAAAGTGGTTGTCAGAGAAATTTTCTGACTGGTAATTCTCTCCAGACAGAAGGAATTCTACTTCAGGTAACAGGACAGTTTTTGTTGTAAGCCTTTAGAACATTAGAATCGATAGAGAAATCCACCACAAGAATATGATGGACTCCTTTTCCAAAAAGCCATCATTCCAGTGATGACATGAATGAGCTGCTGGCCTGATCAAAAAGGAAAGGATAAAAATTGGTCATGTGCGCTAATAAAAATACACTTGGATCTTCCACAGCAACCTTGATTTTATGCAAGAAAGTAACTGCTTCTCTGCAACCATAAGACTTTGTTTTGTTACCCTTTTGCTCTATTGCCATGATTGAGTTTTTTTCTAAATGACTATAAACTCTGTCTGTATCAATTTCAGTATATAGTTTGGACATGGTGGAAGGCAAGTTATTGCTCTGTAGTTTTTAAGATGACTTGAAAGTTCCCTCTTAAGAAGAATTATGGAAGGCTGCTATGGGGTGCCCCAGATGTGAATAAAAGCCAGAGAGTCCACCTAAAGAGTAACAGTTGGTATCAGCCATTTAGTTCATTCTCCTCAAATGGGTCTTCCAGTAAAGTGTCCTTCTACTTAGAGTTAGGTTTTATGGTTTAATCAGGGTTTCATCTGTCTATGCCACATATTATGATGAATGCCTATACATATAACTTACAGGAACATGCATAGGGTATTAAAATAAGAAAGTAGAGTATACAGTGGCAGCTCATTTTGTGGGACATCATTTTTGTACTTTCTGAGGTACTTAGGGTACCTATAGCAGAGCAACCTAAACATTATAATAAAAATAACCATAATGGTAAAGAAATTATTTTAAGATTGAAAGTCAACATTTTACCCTCCAAATAGTTTGAATAATTAACACAACTGGAGATACATTATTGGTTTATTAATCAATCTTCTATTCATTTTTGTTGCTTTTAATTAATTATGTGTTCTATTAGGGGAGTAGCTAGGGCACAGCAGAGAGGGCAGGTACCCCCAAAACAAAGTGATAAAGGATACGATTGACAGATGCTGATTGGGTAGAAGTAAAATACTGGCATTCAGAAATGAATGTCAATGCTGTAGCAAGCTGCTTGTTAGATATGTAGTAAGTATGTGCTACACTTTTGAATGGATGACAGCTTTTTGGTCCTTAAGTCCAATGATCCTTTTTTTTTAATTTGGTCTTCAAATTAAAATTGAGGTGGGGAAGGGGCACCACCATATCAGGGAAGTACACATAGTGCCAGAATATCTAGCTACAGTTCTATGTTTTTATTTGCTATATGTAACTGTTTTTGTTTAATGGCTTTTATTCCAAGAAGGGTGTTTTTGCAGAAGAATAAAGATATATATATTTTTAAGAAAGTATTGAATGCTTATACTGGTTTCCTAATGATTGCATTATTTTATTTTTCATTGTCTGTGTCATGGTCAATAGCTGTGGACTAGTACCTGCACCTCTTTGTGAGTGTCTAGTATATTGCACTCATCTCTGCCTTGTATGACATCTTGTAAGTTCATTCTCTAACTGGCTGCTTGCTTCTTGTCCAGTGCTCCTGCAGGTATGATGGGCACTGCTAGGAAGTCTTCCTGCTGCTGAAGCTGTTTTCAAGCAACCAAGTTAATGAATATGGCTTACATTAAAAAATACCTAGTTGTAGGTCTCAGGTGACCACTGCAGTACACCACCAAATGCATAGAGGTAATGGAAGCATTCCTTAAGTTGACCAAAACAATATATTACACCATGTTCCTTGTCTCTGCATGAGAGTTGTGGATGGGAATCATAATCCATGGTCCAAATGCCTATCTGGAATCCACTGCAACACACAACATTGATACCATTACATCTGGCCTGCTATCTGATTGTATATATTTGTCTCTGTATCTGTGTGCATATATATCTATCAAGTGGGTGATCCTATGAAAAGTCACTCCATATGAAACATTTGTACAGGTTAGGCATGTGTGGGATTTGTACTGGTTGGGCATGCATGGGAACTGCCAATGTGGCACACAGGAATTTTATACATTACATTCTGGATACTGCTCACCACCGGGTAGATGATGTATTGGCAGCCCTTTATGTTGACATATATGACAACTTGTGGACCAGGTAGAGCCTTGCTGGCAACATGTATGAATCAATGGCTCTCAGAGCCCCAGGGAAATGAACTCTTTTTTTTTTTTTTCAAAATAACAGTCTTTATATTAAAGTGTAACCTTGACAAATAACATCAGGCATCATGCTTGAAAATCCATCTTATACATTGCAAGTTAACACATATTAGTCATTCATATGATCACTCTACTTATTATGTTAGTAACTGACCGCACTTTTTGATCACTAATATTGCTGAAGTTCTGCTTGTTCTAATTATTACAGTGTTACATTATTTAAAACTGCTGCTCTATGGTACCACAGCAGAGAGTGCAAGGTTACCTTAGTGGTGTACCTTTAGTACATGACTGACTGCTGTACTGTTACTGCACTTGCAACTATTCATTTACTTTACTTGTACCTATTACAGTGACTGCATCCGGATCCATTGAGCTAGACAACCCATTGTTCATTACTTTTACTGACTAGCTTACTGGGTGAAGATATTTAGTTGAATTTACCACGGTTACTGATTTCCTTATTGACTCTACATACTCTGTCACATTTACATTTCTTTTTTGCACATTGAGATTACTGCAATAGTCACACCTCATTCTTCCTTTAGCCATATCCTAGTTTATCAGCTGTGTTGTGCCTTAGTCACTTATCCTCTTCTTAAACTCTCCTAATAACCCTTCATCTGTAGAGGGCTGTATGGAATCTCAGTCAGCTGTCCTGCATCCCTTCACCTGTACAGGACAATATGGAATCTCAGTCAGCTGTCCTGCACCTCTTCATCTCTACTGGACATGTGGAACCTCAGTTAGCTGTTTTCCCTTCTGTAGCCCACCTAATAGCACTAGGTGTTTTGAGACAGTTTAGTAACTGCATCATGCTTACCAAAAACACTTTATTGTTACCTCACAACAATTCATAATGTGAAAGGTGTAAGTATTTACTTAAATTGGAGGCTACCTTCTCATCTAAGAACACATTCGGTAAGCACAACATATATACACATATAGTACAGACCACTTCCTCTAGACCATCTTATGCTGAGGTTGTTAACAGAACACTGCCTAGGCCTCCCAGGCTAAAAACTAAGAAACCTCAGACATTAGTATGCACAGCAGCAACCCCCTTCACCCTTCACATCTACACCTAAGACACATACCTCTAAAGAGTCACATGGGTGGAGACTCCAATCCCTTATGGACCACTGAAACTGTATCAAACCATGATAATGTTTTAGTAATAGGTGACTTTATTGCAAGGCATATGGACTTCATGCTCGCCAGGCTGGATAAGAATATGGTGACAGCTGTCTTTCTGCTTCCATGATCCAGAATATAACAAGGGCTCTCACATCCAACCATTCTGACAAATATGATTATGAGCTGATAGTGACCCACACGGGGTGAATGACTTTAGAAACTCTATCCAAAAGGGATATGCAGAAGACTGTGATAGAGCTTGCTATGCTTGTGTCTGAGGCAGGAAAGACACTGGTCTTTGAGTGCTATTTTGCCATCACCCAGACTGATGCTGAGATTCAAAGACAAGATGATTTGCTTTAATAATTGCCTATGTAGTTAACTGTCTATGGGGATCCAGTAGGTGTCAGTTTGGGATGAGATGGCTGACACGTATTCCTGCTTTGCCAGGAATGGCCTGCACTTCTCTTATCAAGGCTTTCACATTCTGGCTAAAGCCTTTATTGTCCCCATAGTGCCTTTTATGGCACAGTCCATCTGATGGACATTCCAGTCTAGTAAATTCTAATTTGGAGTACAGTAAAGCAGCTCTGCTCAATGCCAGACGTCTTAACAAAAAAAAAATGCCTGAACCTGAGTCTTCCCTGTGACTTGAACACATTCATATATATATAGTTACAGAAACATGGTTTCAGAGCAACAGAAGCACTCTCTCTACTCCTGGGTATAATACAGACCCACTAGCAATTATTTGTGGAGTATCAATATTTGTCAAGGATATCATCACCTCACAACAGATTTCCTTGGGGCACCACATTTGAACTCCTAGATGTCCAAATCATCCTGCACAAGACTAACTACCACTTCATGATCGTAAAACATTAGCTAAAATTCCCATTAAACCCAAGAATCTTTTAGTGGGGGACTTCAGTTCTCCATCAATAAACTGGTTGACCCACACTGCCAATGGTCAGCATGCCCAGCGCTTCATAGACATTATAAATGCTAACTCACTTTCACAAATAGTTTTACCATCCTACTAGTGTCCCCAATATCTTGGATCTAGTCTTCTCAAATATGGCAACTTCTTGAACTGCTCTATATGTATCATCTTGTCTCCTTAAATCAGACCATAATTTAGTGACCCTTTCCTTTAAACCCGGTGGCAGCTCCCCTGTAAATAGCTTTGTGTTTAGGGACTTCTCAAAAGCAAACATGTTTTAATTACTTCATTACTTAAATGAATTCTGCTGTAATCCTCTCTGGAGGATCCTACTGCTATGCCTGATAACCTAAAGGGTCCTATTGCTAAAGCTGCTACCTATACCTCTGACTTCTACTCCCACTTAAATAGTTGTACTGATGAGGCAGTCCCTGTCTACAAGAAATATAATAAGAAGTTTAAAAACAACCCCCTGTTGTAGAATACCTGTAATTAATTATATAACAAGAGAAATAAACTGCATAATGCCTGTAAGAGGTCTCATTCTATTTACCTTAAGAGCACACTTGAGAGACATCAGAGATTTATAACTAAAAAGATCAGTGGACACAAAAATCTTAGTTATCAGGAGGGACTGCCAGCCCTTTCTCTGTACTCAGTCTCTTACAGGCTTCTCTGTAGAGATCTATCTCTAACCTTTCATGCCATGAAATATCCAGCCCTATTTGATCTCCCACTCATTCACAGAACTAATGGTACATCAAATGTTTGGTTAACACACTCAAGTCTAAAATGCCATTTTGTATCCTTCCAGGTGACACCCATACTGCCTTATGGGCTCCAGTACATTGCTGGGTCTGGCTTCTTGAACCAAGTGACTTACCACCTAATAATAAGCAGTATTAGAAAAAGCAAGGAGTTATTATCAAAATGATACAAAGCTTGTTAGTCTAGGATGTCCTGCAGTACAGAAATTAATCTTTCTTTGCCACTTATTATTTATAGTTTAAAATTTATGATAATATTTTCATACATGAAAGACTTACATGTTATTGAGTTGTATGATGTGAAATGCTAAATGTGGGAGGCAGGACAATTCACTGTCAAAGTGGTTTATATCACACTATATACAGAAATTATTGCTAGTTGTTTGCTAGTAATTATGAAAATTAACAGTATTTCCATATGTACTTAATACTTCAAAAAACAAGTGACTTACAAACTGTTGTATGACACTGGAGAAAACTGTCTTTGATATTTCCACTGTAAGCTGTACAGCTTGAGAGATATCCAGTATTATTTGTTTTTTTAATTATACAATTAAGTGCATGTTTTCATATTTCTGTAAATATCTCAATAAACATGTACTTATAGAGGAATTACTTGTTATCAACAATATATGTCTCGGTTGTACAGTTTTCAAGATATGAAAATTTATGAAAGTTTATGAAAATGTATAATCCAGGCTTTGTGTGCATTGTAGTATATTATGGTATTTATGGAAATTACTGAATCCACTGACTATTATCACTGTAAAGAATACTTCTTACTGATAACATTGCTATTTATACAGCTTTAATAGCTTTTCTTGTTTACAAAAAAAGTTCAAAAAAGGTCTAGAATGCAAGATCTCTGCAGGCTGCTAGAAGTGTGACATTTCACACCACATAGGTGTTAATGAGTTAAAGGAACTAAAACTTCATCACAGATAAATAAGACATGTTGGTGTGATAGATTCATATCCCAATATATAGATCAGTCCCCGGGATTCATGAAGCTTGCGCCAGGTGCTGGAGTAGCGTTGGCGATCTACCACCAAATATGGCCACCGATTCAGGTACGAACTGTTTCCACATGCACTACCAGTGTATGCCAGAGCTGCACAGCTCCCAGCGCATGTATGCTAATTACCCCATGCACAGTAGTGTAGCATGCAAACTAAGGCATATAGCTATTCATGAAGTGGTGCAGGCTTAGCATAAGCATGAAGAAATGCAAACAAACAAACAAAAAAAACGGTTTACATGTTTTCAAACATAAAATCAGAGCCATGAAAGTGAACCAAACTTAAGTATTATAATGTTAATATATGCCAATGGCTAAATATATAGCCATTGGCATAAAAAAAATGCACAACACATAAAAAATAACATTTAATGTCATGGCCACACTAATGCAAAGTAAAACCTCAGTGCATCTGTGTGCAAATGGGATCACAAGTAAAATATATTTAGATGTCATAAAACTGCAATGTAACAAAATTCATGAATTCCCCATAATAGTCAATGGCACGCATGCTACACCACAACCATGGAGCAAGAGTTGCTAAGGGTCTGTGACAGTGTTCTGCACTGTAACTAGGAATTAGTAGTCAATGCCATGCAAATGAGTCAAGTAATAATGAATCGCAAATGCCCCGCCGGCATAAGGATGTACCACACGGCGTAGCGGTACAACACCGAGGAGTGGCCTGGAGGTAAACATGACATCAAGAGAGGGGTGCGCCACCGTAGTTGTAAGCACATTGGATCATTGCTAATCCAGGTTGCCCATTGCTAAGCAAAGCCACAGGATAGGGATGTGGAAGTAGCCATAGCTTTGCTTAGCTGAGAGCACACAAGGTAACTGAAAGTGCATGTGAACGTGGATGAAAATGCGCTCAAAACCCGGTAAATGGCTGTGCACGGCACACACCACAGCTGAAACAGGAAGGATACGGGAAGACAATAAGGAAATGCTGCAGCATGCTAATTGGAGTTCAAATGAGTAATTAACATCTAGGAACTCAAAGTGGGCCATTGACAACAGCTAACAAGCAGCTACCTGCAGAAAAGGAAAGGGGAGGAGCCATACAGCAAAGAAAAGAGAACTGTCACAGAAGAACAAAGCAAACTTGCAGTAGATTAGCTACATAACTTATTTCTCAACACAATCCTGGGTTGTGAAAGTACAAAACAAGAAAGTCGGCAGCTGGATGCATGCCTGACAATGGGAGGGGAATTGGGTTGAAAATTGAAGTAAAGGGCAATAGATGAATCACGGCAGCCAAGCGTAAGTCAACACCAAAGGCCCCACAATAGCAGTACCTGCTATAAAGCCAATAATTAAGATACCCCACAGCTGGAATTGCAAAAACACACCCAATTACACCAGCATCATCCATTGCACAATAGTATAAGGTGTGAAAGCCCCACACACATGCTTGTGTATTCCCAGACACTCTGCACCATTGGTGTATACAGACGGGGAACTTTTAATATGTACATGTTAGGGGCCACCATAGCTTTGATTCACCAGCATGTGTTGGAGACTGACGGTGGTGTGGAAGATGATGCTGACAACCATCTCAGGCACCGGAGGAGGAGAAGAGTGTTCAGACCCAGGGTAACCTACCAGGGGCTACATGATCTGGAGATAATAGAGCATTGCAGGATGGACAGGGTCATCATACAGCAACTTGTTGAGCTGTGTCGGCCACGCCTCAGAGCCAGAAGTAACAGAGGGGAACCCATCCCAGTGAACATGAAGGTATGTGTAAGCTTGAGAATACTAGCCACAGGTACCTTCCAAAGGCTAACTGGGGATATCATGGAGATCTCACAGGCATCGGCATCCAGGGTACTCCACCAGTTCCTGGATGCCATGTTACCACATGCCAATGAGCACATATACTTCCCCCGAATGCAGGAGGAGTTGGCCAGCAATATGCGTCTCTTCCACCGTGTGGCAGACTACCTGGAGGTATTGGGTGCAATAGACTGCATGCACATACACATCAAGTCACCACCCGGTGAGCAGGGTAGGTGCTACATAAACCGCAAGGTATATGTCTCCATTAACTGCCAGGTTGTGTGCAATGCCCAGGGCATTACCATGGATGTGTATGCTGGCAACCTTGGAAGCTATCACGACTCCCACATCTGGCATGTCTCACAGCTGTATCAGGTATTTGCCAGGGGGGACATCCCATATGACCACCTGGTGGGGGATGCTGGCTATGCACTGGAACCGTGGATGATGACTCCCATTAGAAATGCACACACAGCCACACAAGAACGCCATAATGAAGCACATGCAGAAACCAAAATCATCATAGAGAACATGTTTGGGATGGTGAAATCATGGTTCCGTTGCTTGGACAAATCTGGTGGAGCCTTGCAGTACTCTCCAGGCACGTGTGCCCACATCTTCATAGTATGTGCCATGCTACACAATATGATCCTGCAGAAACAGCTGCAGCAGGGACAGAATGGTGAAGGCCCTCATAGCCCACCACATTGCCAAGGGACCCACAGGCACAGAGGGACTCAGACCATGAACACCCTGTGCTAGCCCCAGTAGGTAGATGGAGGCGTGCCCAATATGCCCATGCTTTGGCAAAGAAGGAACGTATAGCACACAAACACACTGACAGTGTAGGCACTCATGGAGTGACACCCTTCTCCACCTGCACACACAACAAACATGGATGGCACACACACACGACCACCTGTAAATTGTCATGTATAGGTGGTCTACTGTGTGCATCCTACATAGGTAGCCCTCAACTATTGTACACACAACCGCCATTGGCACAAGGTAAATCAATACATGAACAGTAAATTAAGCTATCAGCATGTGGCCATACTATATGTAGAGGTTCATAGATACATAGGTAGGTACATGCCCAACTGCCGAGGCCACTCATAAGCATAGGCAAAAAGTGTCTGCTGTCGCCACCCCATCAATTAATTAACTGTCCCTCTGTGGAGCAGAGCCAATTGCGGGATCCCCGAGGTGTATCCACTGTTCCCCACCCACTCTGCAAGGATTCCCTGGAGTGTTAGTGAGGGGGTTTTGTATATTGTAATCAGAGATGTAGTTCCAAATAATGGGGAGTATCCCTGACAGGAATCTTCTCAAATATTTACATGTTACATAGTATACCTTAAACACAGCTTGCATATATAGGTAGTATTCCACATAATAATAAACATGTGGAACACACAACCGCTGAAATGTGCGTTAATATATATAATATATAAATATTATATATTATAAATATATATATTATAAATATATAAATATATATAATATATATATATATATATAATATATATATATATATATATATATATATATATATATATATATATATATATATATATATATATATATATATATATATATATATATATATATATATATATATATATATATATATATATATATATATATATATATATATATATATATATATATATATATATATATATATATATATATATATGTATATATGTATATATGTATATATATATATATATATATATAT
The DNA here is from genome assembly GCF_019279795.1 of Protopterus annectens. Classification (NCBI taxonomy): domain Eukaryota; kingdom Metazoa; phylum Chordata; order Ceratodontiformes; family Protopteridae; genus Protopterus; species Protopterus annectens. The sequence continues at coordinate 833,489,794 of NC_056730.1, read as the reverse complement.
ATATATATATATATATATATATATATACATCATCATATATAGAGAGAGAGAGAGGGAGAGAGAGAGATATATGTCGATATATGGGGATATACATATATATGTAGATATATAGATAGGTTAACAATGTCTACATAACCATGGAGGTACATATAAATGGGATACCTACCACATACCGACTGTTTTACATACCGACGCACGTAATCCCGAGGCTTAAGGTCCGAAAGAACACACTACCAAAACACCAGATGCACTAGGTTTAAAATCACGATGTTAAGGGACAGTTAGTCAGTGCTTCTGGTGTTGCAGTTCAGGTAGGTTACTATGTGTAAGTGTGTTTCTGAGGGCTGTAGTGTGTGTAAGTGTGTGTTCTGAGTGTGGTGTGTGTTCTTGGGGGACTGTAATGTGTGGGTGTGGGTTAGCTTTGTGTCTATTTGCATGATTTAGGAGGTAGAATATTAAAGTAGCGGGGTGTGGGGAGCGCAAACACCTTACATGGGTGGTGTAGGGGGGCTTGCCCACTTGCTCATACGTAGTGTAGGATGGTTTGTTTGGATGTGGTGGGTAGCAGTGTGTCTGTGTGTGCGTGTGTGTGTTCCATGTTCATGTTACTTTCGCGAGTTACTGTCGCTGTCGGTAATGTGGGGTATGGGAGTCTGGGCCCGGTACTGTGGGTGTCAGAACTGTGTGGTTTCGGGATTCCGTAGGTATCCTGTATACAGCGGTTGAAGTGTTCATATATGAGTATAACATGGACCATAGCAATCACACATTCTGCCACGACCAACCTTTATGAACAAAGGATATGGAGAGTATATGCCTATACACTATTGCAAATATGTGCTATGGACTTGAGCCAGTGATAGTTACCACCTGTCCCACTTTGCGAGGGACAGTCCCTCTTTGGGCAGTTGTGTCCTGACCAAATATATTAAACGTGGCAAATGTCCTGGGATTGTAGGACATAATTATGTCCCATATGTAATGTAATAGTTGCATACAATAGTTCTTTCTAGATCTAAAATACCTACATGTTACAAGAAACAGGATAAGCAACTAAACTGCTACAAGAATAAGCTTATATTTAGGCAAGAAAGAAAAGTTCTATCCCTTGTACTGACTGTGGGTTTGTGTCGGCCTGTAAAATCTGATGTGTGTCCCAAAAATGTCCCACTATGGCCATATGAAAAGGTGGCAACCCTAGCCAAAGAGGGTCAGTCACCAACACAACTACAATGACTGCAAATATCTATGACAGAAATACACAGCTTTCGTGTAGCAACACTTTATTACATTCTGATATATTGCCGAAAGGATTCAAGGACTAACATCACCTGCATGTTATACAGGAACCACTTAACAGTGCCTTAAAGAATCAGCCTGCAATTACCATAGTATTTAGTCCACTAAAGGATAGATGTTCAAATAGGGAAGGAACCCTCATGCACATATTGATTATGTATAAAAGCAGTTCCTACACACCTGCATCTGCTATGCACACCCACCAACATCACCCCCACACCCAAACAAATTACAATACAAACTGTAATAACATCACAAATCATTCACTCACTGTACGACATCTGCAGAAGCCTTAACATATCTTGTCAGAGACACACTAACATGGCCCTATGTTAAATAGTTGCTGTTATACAATGGAACAGCTGCTGATGTTACAAGGTTTGTTTGCACTAATCCCGTTTCAGAGGGTTGTGTGTGTACACCGGGATGTGTTACCAGTTACTGAGTAACATGACAGTATGATACACATGTACACCAAATCAAGGATGTCTGGTGAGCACACTGTAAACCACATAACAGTTCATGCATAGCCATACAGCCTTGAGCTGCCCGAACATCCTTGCCAGACTTAAACATCTGCAGAAGTATCAGGTACAAACAAACCCTGCATAAGTAGCAATGTTCTGAAATATAACAGCTGTACTCACATGTAGAACTAAATCGTCTAGCCATTACACACAATCCACAGGAGTCATGAAGCTAATATATCTCTATCTGTCTCCTTATAGCTGTTGAAATACATCACAAACAACATACCCAGGCTGTTTTCCTTGAAAGTAAGGCAAATGGACAACGCCCAAAAGGAGTACTTAGTTATACACCATTGTTGCCATGGTATCGGCTAATGGAGTAGCTGCACAGCTGATGTGCATCTAATTAACTACTTTGGAACACCAATTGATGGTCAGGATACCACATGTTACCGATATTTAAGTAGAAAAGGATGGCTTATCACACATTGAAACCATCCATATATACCAGCAGAACGTTACAAAGAAGATTGAAACACAAACTGAAAAGGATTGAATCAACAGTCAACGACACCTCGGGTTACTAATAAGGTATGTAGAACAGTCAGTATGTCTGTGTATTTAGTACCTGTTCTGTAATATTTAAAGTGCACGCAATCCATATAGTGGAAACAGTTATCTTGTAGTGATGTATTGTTGAGCATAGTAACGCTTGTAGTATTTGTGTGCACTGCTGTAGGTCACAAGGCAAACTCTGCATACACCACAAGGGATGCTATATAAGGGCTTTGAACACAAATATTCCTCACCAGCCGCTGTCAGTGGCAGGGCTGGTCCAACAAGTATGTGCTATAACAGGGGATAGTATATGTTGATATATTGTAACAGTAGCCATATGTATGGGTGTATTACTGAGAATAACATGTCGAAGGTTGGCCCACTGTGCAATTATGATTTGCATTGTGGAATATTGTGCCAATGACTGTGTAATGTACAGTATTGTAGGCAGATATGTATTACAAGTTACATAGCATTACTGTTATGTTAGGCAAACATTAGTTATGTCTATTGGCATTTACAATGCACAATAACAGGATACATATGACTTTTAGTCATCCGACAGTTTATCAGCATGATAGCAAAGTAAAATGGAAGAGCTAGTTAACTATCCATGCACATAAGGTTCATAGGTTCATAGGTAGGTACTAGGCTATTGGCCCTGGGGCCTATACAAGCCCAGCCAAAAAGGTACCCTGGCTTTTGCCACCCAAGAAAATTATTTTCCTGTGCCACTGTCGAGCACAGCCACAGAGGTGATCCCCGGGGTGAATTTCCTATTTCCCATCCAATCATCAAGATTTTTCTTGAAGAGTGCTAATCAGGAGCTTTGTTTGATATAGATAGGTAGTTTATTCCAGAGTATGGGAAGTCTCTGGGACAGGAATCTATCCCTCCAGCATGTTCTGTTTATTGTGGTGACAAGGTTTAGGTCCCTAGAGCATGTAGCTCGGAGGGATTGGGATTTCTTTAAGTGGAGCATGTCCAACAGGTCTGGGTTTGACATAGCTGTGTATGTTAGGCAGAGATCACCTCTGAGTAGGCGATATGCGATGGAGTAAAGCTGGAGTTTTTTGAGATGGTCTGCGTAGGGTATCTGTTTGAGGCCGGTAATCCTCTTTGTGAGGTATTTCTGCGGCCTTTCCAGTTGTTGTAGATGTCTTGTGAGGTACATACCAAAAGGGGCATTGTACTCTATAATGGGTCTAATGAGTGATGAGTAGAGGGGAACAATGACCTCTTTTTTTCTGGATGAGAAACCTTTTGTAATGAGGTGTGCCACATAGAAGGATTTCCTGACTACTGTGGTGATGTGATTATCAAAGGAGAGACTACTGTCCACCTGTGTCCCAAGGTCTCTTATCACAATTTCGGTGCTAAGTATACTACCACCTATGTTGTAGTTCATGGGTACAGAGTTTTTACCAAAGGGGATGACAATGCACTTTTTGGCATTGAGCTTGAGGCCATGGCTTTGACACCAGGCATCTGTCTCAGTGAGGCCCTTTTGTAGGATGTCCACATCATTAGGAGTTTCGATTATGGCTCCTAGTTTGCAGTCATCTGCGACCTTCATTAGCCAAAGACCTTCAGTGTTAGCCTGTACTTCAGAGAAGTAGATACCAAACAGGAGACGACACAGGACTGAACCCTTTGGTACTCCACTTGTCACTGGTCTGAAGTTGGATTTGGAGTCTGCTACTTTCACAGTGTGGGTTCTGTCAGTGAGCCTGTTGGCAACCCATCTTGTGACATAGGGATTTATACCTAGTTAGTGAGTTTATCTATAATTCCAGAGTGGGGGATGGTGTCAAAAGCCTTGGTAAGATCTAGATAGGCTGTGTGAACCACCTTACCCTTGTCTACGGCTTTGGTGACTGCTTCAAAGAAGTCTATCAGGTTTAGGAGACATGATCTGCTTTTTACAAACCCGAACTGGGTGGGATCCAGAGTTTGGAGATTACCAATGTCTTTGTTTATAAGTTCCATGATGATATGTTCCATGGCCTTGCAGACCAGGCTCGTCAGGCTAATGGGACGGTAGTTCCCGGGGTCTGTGGTGGCTCCCCCCTTGTGGATTGGGATAACCATTGCTGTGCGCCATTCAGCAGGCACAAAGCCTGAGGTGAGGCTATGATTGAACATGGTACTTAGGTGGGGTGCCAGTTCATTCTGTAGTTCGTATAGAACGCAGCCTGGGATGTTGTCTGGTCCCATGGATGCTGTGTTCCTGGCTTTGGAGAGTGTGGTTTTTACCTGTGCAGCCGTGATTACAGGAACTTTGCATTCTTCTGGTATAGAGATGGGCTCTTTAGGGGGTGAGAGGGGGGTAAAGATAGCACTGAACCTATCTGCCAGGATGTTGGCAATATCAGTTGGGTCTGTATATTTAGTGCCATTGTGCTGTAACTTAGAGCAGATCTGAGTGTTGCCATTCAGATTCTTGACATAGCTATAGAATGCTTTGTGGTTGTCTTTAGAATCAGTGGTGATTTTGTTTTTGTAACTAGCTTTGGAGGATTTTATCAGGGATCGCAGCTTCTTACTAAGGCTGACCTGGGAGCTCCTCCACGCGTGGGATTTTACTCTCTTTTGCAAGAGTTTCTTCCTTCTGTTGTACAGTTTGTTTATGGCAGGGGACCACCAGATTGGCTTCCTTTTTTTGGAGGATAGCGTCTTGGTTCTGTTTGGGATAGCACAATCCACATACTCATGTAAATGCTTATAAAGTGCAATTGTGTAGGATTCAGTAGTCGTAACTGTATTGTCCATATGCATGGGTGTCATGAAGTTCACCACTTCTGTCTTAAGAAGCATGAAGTTGGCTTTGGAGAAATTTTTTCCCATGGTTTCATTAATGGGGAGTGGAGGCAGGATGTGGATATCTAGGGTAATTAGCTTATGGTCGGATCGGACCAATGAGGCATTGATTTCAGGTGTGGAACACCAGTCACTCATATTGGTAATGACTAGATCTAGGATATTGTTGCCCCTGGTGGGGGTGTGGATAAGTTGATCCAGGGCATTGGAGTTTATGAATTCCAGAAAGCATTGAGCGAAGGAGTTGGTACATGAGTAGTTTTCCCAGTTAATGGTGAAATGGGTAGTTGAAATCACCCATTATTAGGGTGTTTGGTTGAACCCTAATATTGTCCAGTACATCAAGAAAAGAGGAGTGGGAATCCTGGGGCATGGTTGGTGATCTGTAGCAAGCTACAATTTGCATTGCAGTTTTGCCCAGAGTTAGTTGCACTTGGATAACCTCGGCTGCATTATGCTGATCAACTAGCCTGGAGGTGTGGATATGCTTAATGAATATGGATACACCTCCGCCTTTGGTATTCCGGTCCAGGTTACATGGCCGAAAAGTGTGGTATGAGTTATAGCCTGGTAGTGCAGGGGTGTTCTCTGGAGCCTTGAATCAGGTCTCAGTCACTGCACAGATATCGATGTTCTCCATTTTAAGGAGTGCCTCGAGTGAGTGCATTTTGAGATTTAGACTTCTGGCATTGAGTATCATCACCCTCAGGTTTTACTCAGTTAAGACATGTAATAAGTGCAAAGGTAGGTACTAGGCTGTCTTACCAAGGGTATTTATAAGCCTAGCTAGAGTGTGTTGGCTTTTGCCACCCCCATAGGTTAGTTCCCTGTGCCTCTGAATGGCAGAGCCATTAGTTCCCTGTGCATCTCTCCAGCAGAGCCACTGCAGTAATCCCCGGGGTACATGTTCATAGGTTCATAGGTAGGTAATAGGCTATTGGCCCTAGGGCCTATACAAGCTTAGCCAAAAATGTACCCTGGCTTTCGCCACCCAAGAAAATTATTTTCCTGTGCCCCTGTCAAGCAGAACCACAGAAGTGATCCCCGGGGTGAATTTCCTATTACCCATCCAATCATCAAGATTTTTCTTGAAGAGTGCTAATGAGGAGCTCTGTTTGACATAGATAGGTAGTCTGTTCCAGAGTATGGGAAGTCTCTGGGACAGGAATCTATCCCTCCAGCATGTTCTGTTTATTGTGGTGACAAGGTTTAGGTCCCTAGAGCGTGTAGCTCAGAGGGATTGGGATTTCTTTAAGTGGAGCATGTCCAACAGCTCTGGGTTTGACATAGCTTTGTATGTTAGGCAGAGATCGCCTCTGAGTAGGCGATATGCGACGGAGTAAAGCTAGAGTTTTTTGAGAGGTATTTCTGCGGCCTTTCCAGTTGTTGTAGATGTCTTGTGAGGTACATACCAAAAGGGGCGTTGTACTCTATAATGGGTCTAATGAGTGATGAGTAGAGGGGAACAATGACCTGTTTTTTTCTGGATGAGAAACCTTTTGTGATGAGGTGTGCCACGTAGAAGGATTTCCTGACCACTTTGGCAATGTGATTATCAAAGGAGAGACTATTGTCCACCTGTGTCCCAAGGTCTCTTATCAAACTTTCAGTGTTAAGTAGACTACCGCCTATGTGGTAGTTCATGCGTACAGAATTTTTACCAAAGGGGATGACAATGCACTTTTTGGCATTGAGCTTGAGACCATGTCTTTGACACCAGGCATCTGTCTCAGTGATGCTCTTTTGTAGGATGTCCACATCGTTAGGAGTTTCAATTATGGCTCCTAGTTTGCAGTCATCTGTGAATTTAGTTAGGCAAAGACCTTCTGTGTTAGCCTGTACTTCAGAGAAGTAGATACCAAACAGGAGAGGACCCAGGACTGAACCCTGTGGTACTCCACTTGTCACTGGTCTGAAGTCTGATTTGAAGTTTGCTACTTTCACAGTGTGGGTTCTTTCAGTAAGCCAGTTGGCAACCCATCTTGTGACATAGGGATTTATACCTAGTTTAGTGAGTTTATCTATAATTCCAGAGTGGGGGATGATTGTTGAATGCCTTTGCGAGATCTAGATAGGCTGTGTGAACCACCTTACCCTCATCTATGGCTTTGGTGACTACTTCAAAGAAGTCTGTCAGGTTTAGGAGACATGATCTGCCTTTTACAAACCCAAACTGTGTGGGGTCCAGAGTTTGGAGATCTCCAATGTCTTTGTTTATGAGGGCCATGATGATACATTCCATGGCCTTGCAGATGAGGCTCGTCAGGCTAATGGGGCGGTAGTTCCTGGGGTCTGTTGTGGCCCCCCACTTTGTGGAGTGGGATAACTGTCACGGTGCACCGTTCAGTAGGCACAAAGCCTGAGGTGAGGCTATGATTGAACATGGTTCTTAGGTGGGGTGCCAGTTCATTCTGTAGTTCATGTAGAAGGCAGCCTGGGATGTTGTTAGGTCCCATGGAGCGTGAAGTTTGCTTTGGAGAAATTTTTTACGGTTGTTTTCCTAATGGGGGGTGGGAGCGTGATGTGGATGTCTAGGGTGATTAGCTTGTGGTCGGATCTGACCAACGAGGAGCTGACCTCTGGTGTGGAACACTGGTCACCCATGTTGGTGATGACCAGGTCTAGGATATTGCTGCCTCTGGTGGGGGTGTGGATAAGATGATCCAAAGCATTGAAATTGATGATTTCCAGGAAACATTGAGCAAAAGAGTTGGTACATGAGTAGTTTTCCCAGTTAATGGTAGGGTAGTTGAAATCAACCATTATTAGAGTGTTGGGTTGTACCTTAATATTTTCCAGTGTATCAAGAAAAGAGGAGTGGGAATCCTGGGGCATGGTGGGGGGTCTGTAGCAAGCTACAATCTGGATTGCGGTTTTGCCCAGAGTTAGTTGAACTTGGATAATCTCGGATGCATTATGCTGAGCAACTAGCTTGGAGGTGTGGATATCCTTAATGAATATGGACACGCCTCCATCTTTAGTGTTTCGGTTCGGGTTTGGTGGCGAAGGTGTGGTATGAATTATAGCCTGGTAATGCAGGGGTGCTCTCTGAAGCTTTGAACCAGGTCTCTGTCACTGCACAGATGTCAATGTTCTCCATTTTAAGGAGTGCCTCGAGTGAGTGCATTTTGAGGTTTAGACTTCTAGCATTGAGTAGCATTACCCTCAGATTTTGCTTGCTTGTACCTGTTACGGTGGTGAATTTGTCATTTGAACCTTGCCTAAAAAGGCACTATAGGGGTGGCAAGAGCCTTTGCCAGTATCCGGAATCCCAAGGGCGACAGGTGCAGGCCATCTCTGACAAAGCAGCGTGGTCTATCGATCATGTCATCCCAGGCAGACAGATACTGGATTCCCTTAGAATGACACCAGAAGCTTAGCCAATTGTTAAAGTCAATCATTTTGTCCTTGTACTGTGGTGTCATTCTGGGTGATGGCAGGATGCTACTCAGGGCTAGGGTCATACCGGCCTGGGCTACAAGATCAGAAAGCTCCTCCATGTCCCTTTTCATGTAGTCCAGGGAGGTACGTCTCAGGTCATTCACACCAACATGGACAATGACAGAGTCATATTTGTACTTGTTGTGGAGTGACCTGAGTGCATGCGTTATGTGGCAGATCCTGGCACCTGACAGGCAGCTGACAGTAACTTTTTCCTTGTTTAGCCTGGTGAGTGGAACATCAGTGTGCCTGACTATAAAGTCACCTATGACTAGAGTGTTGGGTACGTTATGCCTTATGGGCTTTACTTGAGTGGCACACTGAGTATGTGGGCTATGTGTCATTTGGGTTGTGTTGGGGGATGGAGGTTGCTTGTATTTCTGCTTTGGAGGTCTCTGTTGTTTGGGCAGATTAGTACTGAGAGCCTCCGTGAATGTTCTGTGTGTGTGTTTTGGTGGTGTAGGTTTTGAGGGACTATGTGATGAGTGTGGTGCGGTGCAAGTGTTTACCTTCTCCTCTTGACTGTCTAGGCCAGTCTTTGGTAAAGAGAGCTTTGCTTCCAGTTTGGCTATATAAGTGCATCTCTCACAGGTCGTAGTGTTGGGTGGTAGGAGGAGAGGGTTGTCTGTGTACATGAGGCAATTGCTGCATTGTCCCAAGATGCCCAGATTCATCAGGTAGACAGGAGAAAACACCGGGAGCTGACCTTTAGACATGCCTGAATAGGTGCTTATTTATTAAGTACTAAAAACTGTTTTCCTCTAGAAAAGTGAGGAAAGTTGAGTGCTGTAGTAATTTGTAACTTATTTAGTGCTTACACTGAGTTCTGAACAAGTGTTGAGATCAAAGAAACAGATGAGTGCTAAAACTAAAAAGCTGGCTAGTTGCAAGGGAAATTTTGAAATGTCTGTCTCCCATCCACACATCAAGGTTTCCCTTGAAGAGTGCTAGTGAGGGGCCCTGCCTGATGTACATTGGAATCATGTTCCAAAGCATGGGCAGTGTCCGGGTCAGTAATCTATCCGTCCAGCATGTCCTAGTCATTGTTGTGGTTAGGTATATATTCCTAGAGCATGTGGCTCTCAGGGGCCTCTGTTTAGTTGTGGTTAGGTATATATCCCTAGAGCATGTGGCTCTCAGGGGCCTCTGTTTAGGTGGAGCATATCCAGCAATACTGGGTTGGACATGGGCCTTGTATGTCAAGCAGAGATCACCTGTGAGTATGCGGTATGCAACCGAGTACAGCTGGAGTTTCTTAGGTTGGACTGCATAGGTCATCTGTTTGAGGTCAGTAATCCTCTTGGTGTGGTACTATTGTGGTCTTCCAAGCTGTTGCAGTTGTCTTGTAAGGTATATCCCAAATGAGGTGTTGTATCCTTTAATGGGTCCAATAAGTCATGAGTAGAGAGGCACAATGGCCTCCTTTGATCTGGATGCGAACCCATTAGAGATTAGGGGGGGCCATGTAGAAGGATATTCTAACCACCTTGTCATTATGGGTATCGAAGGAGAGATTGCTATCTACTGGGGTTCCATGATCCCTTATTACCTTTTCTGTATGTAGGGGACTAGCAGCTATGTGGTAGTCCACGGGTAATTAGTTATATCCAAAGGGGATGACTATGCACTTTTTGGCATTCAGCTTGAGGCCATGATATTGACACCAGGTATCTGTCTCAGTGCGACCCTTCCAGAGGGTGTCTGTAACAGGTGGGAAAACAATTATGTCCCCTAGTTTGCAGTCGTCTGCAAACCTTTTCAGCCAAAACCTTCCTCTGCTTGCCTGTACGTCAGAGAATTATATACCGAGCATGAGGGGTCCTAGGACTGAGCCGTGGGGGACGCCACTTGTAACTGGTATACAGTCAGACCTAGGGTATGCAACTCCCACTGTGTGGGTTCTGTCTGTGAGCCACTTTGCAAACCATCACATGGCGTAGGGGTTAATGTTCAGGCGGATGGGTATGTTGATAATACCAGAATGAGGAATGGTGTTGAAAGCCTTTGAGAGATCTAGGTAGGCTGTGTGGACCTCCTTACCCTCATCTAATGCCTTGGTAACTGTCTCTAAGAAGTCCACCAGGTTTAGGAGGCATGGTCTGCCCTTAACAAAGCCAAACTGGGAGGGGTCAAAGGTTTGGAGGTACCCAATGTCTCTGTGACTCAGATCCATGATGTGCTCCATAGACTTGCAGACCAGGCTAGTCAGGCCTATAGGGCAATAGGTCCCGTGGTCCATTGTGGCGCCACCTTTGTGGAGTGGGATAACTGTTGCTGTGCACCATTCAGGGGGCACTAAGCCCGATGCGAGGCTATTACTGAACATGGTGCGTAGGTGGGGAGCCAGTACGTTCTGAAGTTCATGTAGAACGCAGCCTGGGATGTTGTCCAGTCCCATGGATGCTGTGATATTGGCTTTAGAGTGTGCAGCTTTGAGAGGGAGGGGGGAAAGGTAGCAGTGAACCTATCTGCCAGGATGTTGGCAATATCAGTTGGTTCTGTAATGTTCATGCCTTTGTGCTGTAACTCAGAGCAGATCTGGGTTGTGACATCGAGATATTTGACATAGCTATAGAATGCATTGTGGTTGTTGTTGGAATTAGTGGTGGTTTTGTTTTTGTAGCTAGCTTTGGAGGATCTTATAAGGGATCTCACCTTCTTACTGAGGCTGACCAGGGAGCTCATCCACGCATGGGATTGTACTCTCTTTTGCAACAGTGTCTTCCTGCTGTAGTACAGTTTGTTATGGCAGGGGACCACCAGATTGGTTTCCTTAATTAGGAGTATAGCGTCTTGGTTCTGTTTGGGATAGCACAATCCATGCACTTGTGTAAGTGCTTATAGAGTACATTTGTGTAGGATTCAGCAGTTGTAACAGTATTGTCCATCTGCATGGGTGTCATGACGTTCACCACATCTGTCTTAAGAAGCATGAAGTTGGCTTTGTAGACATATTATACTGTGGTTCCCTTAATGGGGGGGGGGAGGGATGTGGATATCAATGGTGTTCAGCTCATGGTCGGATCAGACCAACGAGGAGTTGACTTCAGGTGTGGAGCACCGGTCACTCATGTTGGTAATGCCTAGGTGTAGGATATTATTGCCCCTGGTGGGTGTGTGGATATGTTGATCCAGGGCATTGGTGTTAATGAATTCTAGAAAGCGTTGAGCTAATGAGTTGGTACATGAGTAGTTTTCTCAGTTAATGGTGGGGTAGATTCAGTGAGACTATGTGATGAGTGTGGTGTGGTGCGAATGTTTACCTTCTCCACATGACTGTCAGGGTCAGGCTTGGTTGGAGAGAGCTTTACCTCCAGTTTGGTTAGATAAGTGCATCTCTCACAGGATGTAGTGTTGGGTGGTAGGTGGAGAGGGTTGTCTGTGTACATGAGGCAATGTCTACATTGCCTCAAGATCTCCAGATGCATCAGATAGACAGGAGAGAACACTGGCAGTTGACTCTTGGACATGCCTGAATATAGAACTAATTTCCCCTAGATAAGTGAGGAAAGTGAGTACAAGAGCTATTTTACTCTAAGCAAGTGAGAAAAGTATGTACAAAACCTGTTTACTTCTAGTATAGGTAGATTGAGTGCTATGGTAATTAGCTTACTTAGTGCTTACAAGTTCTGCACAAGTGCTGAGCATGAATAAGCAATCCAGATAGGGTCTTGGATAACATAAACACACTGCCCCCCCCCAGCAGGTACACAATCATATATCCATGTACACCACAGGGCCCCTGTACCCACAACTATGCATGTACAAGCTGCACTTAGGCTGCATGGGACCTGTCCACATCACAGGTTGTATCATACACATATGGCAAAACAAGATGCTCTCCACGTACACATCATGTAAAACATAGCTCCATGTCAGGCTGTGTACACACTGAATGGTGCACACCAACAGGTATCACAACCCACAAAGGAGGAGACACAATTGATAATGAGAAGTACTGCACTACTACCCCGCTGAGTCTGGTCTGAAAGGCCATTAAGCTTGATCAAATAATTGATGTCAGCAGTACAGATGTAGATGACAGTAAGGTTGATTTCGCACTGCATATCATAACCTTGCCAGGTCATAGGACATCATCATCCATACTTGTACCACCTACACTCGGTATACTAGATGTACATTCCTATGTCACAGGAGTGTTTTGCAATGGGACTTCTGGCAGAACCAACACTACAGAAGGTGTCTGAATAATACATGCTCATCACACCAGTGGCAGCTACAGTAAGACAGGGTTAATTAATTGTATTCCCCCTCATTGTAGTCCATACCTCACAGACAAACAGAAGGCATCTGCCCATTGAAGTATGTGAATGACTTTGACCTAGGAGCAATAGCTGACTCAAGAGTGTTGTGGACAACATACAGAAGGGGCTTTGTGGGTGAGGTGTGTGTGACATATGGCCACAATCTGACAGCTACATATTGCATTGTCACCCCTATGTTAATACCCATGCACCCATGAACTACCACCTAGGCAGCGGTCAACATAATGGACACTTGTGTGTAAGGGATGCAGCTGGGCAGTTGTCTTTCCTGTGATAGCTACATCACCACACCTGTCAGGTAGTCATATGTGGCAACCCTAATAATGACAGGGTGCCATCCATGAATATAGAGATCATTGTCCAGCCATACACAACACTCAAGTGACCCATATCCGATCACATATTTCCTTTAAGGGGTATTGGCCATGTGCAGATGGCCTACACCAGCCTTCCCATTCCCCATCTCCACTATGTAGCATGATGCATACCCTGAATAAATCCATGTCCAACCCAGTGATGTTGGACATGCTACACGTACACATCCTGATCTCAAACACATACTTCATGGACATCCACCTTTCACATGCTGGACAGATCCTCATCCCATACACTTTACATAGTCCTGCCATACTATGCATTCCTGTCCCTCAAAGCTGCACATCATTCCCCTCTCAGACATGGTGTGATGACCGCATGGTAAATGTATCATTAACCCTGTGGATCAGTAATGTGGCACTGCTCCACCTGGCCCCAGAGACCCGCCTGTCAGCTACTGCCAGGTAACCTTTCATCCTAGATTCATACATGGCCCATGGTATATAGTCTACTAGTTGACTTTGAATGTACATGCTATAGTTGATATCCATCCCTGCAAATACCATCTGACTAGCCAGTGTCCTATGTGTATCACATATGCAACACAGGTGATACATGGCAGGATGTTGAATTGCTGTACAGTGCTGTGTAGATGTGTATGGCAGAACACATACATGTAAAACCTTATGTGAGCAAGTCTGCATGGTCACAGGTCATGTCTGTTAAGGCAGTGTAAGTCTTTATATGTAACATATACACAGCATCAAGGTCGACTGCATTAATATGGACACATCCAGCCATGTGCTGATAGGTAGGAACACCAGTACAGGCAAACAGACATGCCCACATCAAGACAGCATCCTCATGGTGTATGAGCAATGTAATCAGGTGACACACACACATATATGGTGATAATGTCCACTCACCATTGAGTGTCACATGTGTGTGACACAAACACGTCAGTGTCATGTAGATTTGCAAATACAACTATTTAAACGCAATAAATGTGATACACATGTATGTTCAGCTGTAGCTCTGTATGTCTCTGTGAGTTACTGTGACCTGTCTCCATCATTATATCTTCCAGGTATGCCGCGTGCAAGGCTACCCCCTTTTACCCGCTTGGAAGATGAGGCCCTCATCCCATACCTACTTGACAATCATGATATCCTGTTCAGCCATGTGTCACAGGATGCACAGCAGCGGGATGCCCTGTGGATGGAACTTCGCAAGAGGGTTGATGATGTGGGTGGCCACAACCGCACATACCAGCAGGTGCGCAGACACTGTACAGACCTCATTAGATGGGTGAAACAGCATGCAAATGCAATCTCCAGGGAACAAGGTGCAACAGGTGGTGGACCACCAGCCCAGCCCCCATTCACACATACTGAGGAGCTACTGGCCAACCTGGGGATACCGGCAGAACCACTTCCCACAAGCCTTAGCCGATATTGTGGAGGTGGGTGTCTCTCAACCACTGAGCCTGGAGTTGCCTGGTAAGTCAGTACTGCACCTATAACAACTATAGTCCATATAGTTGCATGTGTCACTGTACAATATGTAATGTAAAATTATATGCAAGGCATGTATACACACATACCGCATACTATAGTATGCTACTCTGTGTATGCACACATGTGCATACACCATAGTATAGTCTAATATACTGGTGTATGTGTTAACATGCACATTGCACCCTGTAGCCATCATACAGGCGTGGATAATGCTCATACTGCTGTGTTACTCCTATTTAGGTACCTCTGGTGTTCTGCTGTGACAGCAGCCCGTTGCAGGTGAGACTGTTATTATTTATCAGGAATCATAATGCACAGATCTATCTGCCATGTGGCCATTTACAACATGAAGACATAATGTATGGTCCTGTCACAATATACAGGTCAGTCCTGCAATGCATCACAATGCCTACCCATGTGCAACACTTGCAAACTATGTGAATCACCTCACCGACATGAATCCTCACAAACTGTCATTGCCAGATGTGTGGACAGCTGTGCATACAATGGTGGAGGTACTGTTCACTGTAGGGACATGTACTACAGATCAGAACTACACATGTGGGGAATACAAACAGTACTACACAGTGGGCTGGAGTATGGCCAGCCCACAGGATTCACTGGTGTGGATCATAGCCCTGCTGTGAATGTCACACAATGTGATGTGCTATCATGACATGTCCATGACATCTAGTGGCCTGGCTGCAACACTGCCTAACTAACCTGAAAACATATCCTACATACCACCCTTTGTCTGCATAACCCTGTCGACAGTAAAGCATATGACATTTATGGGTGTGTGTCATATGGGACAACACAGACATGTGAAATAGATGCCCATCACAATAATTTGGCCAACACATGTACACACATGGCCATGGAGGATGGCCAGAGACATGGAACAACACACACAGTAGATGTGATGTGCTTGTGTGTACACCCTGTCATACAATGGCTACACATGGTCCAACTATGGCCTTTGTGTAATGGTTATATTGTAGATGTGCACATCTTGTGTAGGCGTAATATCAATCCACCACATAAGATGAGTTGAACATCTTGAGGGTGTCACAACATGACAGCAGTCACCTGTACAGTATCCACATCAGCCCACAGATATAGTATATTCCCCTTGCTGGTGTCGGACATCAATGTCATACTTGCTCCTCGTGTGTGTGTGTGTGTGTGTGTGTGTGTGTGTGTGTGTGTGTGTGTGTGTGTGTGTGTGTGGTACATAGATGTTATGTGGGACATGGTGTACCAACGTTTTCACCATGTCTGGCCATAGCTGCCAAGAAGCAGCAATATGGTTGCAGATATGCAGGGGTGTCATCCGTATACCCTTCAGTAACCTATGTCACAACTTCCACATCATGGTTTAGTGTGTATACACCTCAGTGACGTGGGTCACATTCCACAGTATATATGTATTGTATCTGAACACAGTCATGGCTATGAACTGTGTCTGTAAGTCACACTGTGTAGCAACAGAGACGCCTCATGATTCCCTGCAATGGCCATACACATCAGCTAAATGTGCAGTATATCTGTAGGGCGGACAGACAACACTGCATTGGGACACCATTACCCCACTGTATATTTGACAGGACACCATTGTGTTAAACATGTATGCATGTCATTGCACACATCAGCAGATCACATGTCATACTACATGTGATTGTCAAGGTCATATGCCACACATCAGGCAGGTGTACTGTTAACCTGTGCTGGTCTACATGGTGTAACACAGGGATGTATGCTAACTACTACTATGATTGTGTAATTTGCATGCCGTCTGCTATGACACATGCATGCTGTTGTGTGCAACCCAGGGATGTATGATAACTACCACTATTATTGTCTGCACTGCATGCTGTCTGCCGTATCACATGCATGTTGCATGCCTTCTGTCATCTCACATGCAGGGATGTATGATAACTACCACTATTATTGTCTGTGCTGCATGCCGTCTGCCGTATCACATGCATGTTGCATGCCTTCTGTCATATCACATGTGTGTATGTGTGTGTGTGTGTGTGTGTGTGTGTGTATGTCTATTGTATAGATTGTAATGTACAGTTCTTGTCTGTCCTCACAGGTGATGTAGGTGCGTTGCCCTCCTGCGGTACATCTGATGTTAGTGCCCCCACAGACTCTAGCAGTGATGATGAATGTATGATTGAGTCACAGGCAAAGTTGTCAGGGGCTGAAACTGTGTCATTGGTTGCCATTCCAGCTATATCCCCCTCATCCCCACACACAGATCCTATGCCTGCACATACCCCATCACCAGTGGCCATAGAGGAAGGACAGTTGGTGCACAGTAGCTTGGAACAGGAAAGTGTGGGGGCTATGGAAGGTCTGCCTGCACACCATGGTGTCAGCCAACTGACTGGTGGTGCCCCACACAGGCACGTGGCCAGTGCTGCTCGTAGGAGGACCTCTGGCCAACATGCCCCTGCAAGACAGAGTGCAGCAGCTGGTGTCACCAGACACATGTTTCAGGCTGTAATGGAAGCACAGGCACGTGCTGAATGGCACAACAGAGAGGATCAGAGGCTTCAGAGGGCTGCTGTCTGTTCTTTAAACAACAACATCCAGGCAATGGTAAATGCTCAACAGCAGATTGCTGAAGCTTTGGATAGACGGTTGGGTGACATGGTTGGAGTCCTTGACCATGGCATGACAATCCGCGAGCATGAGCTGTCTGTGTTGGAACATCTGGTAGGAGTGATGCGTCGGGCACGTGGATGTAAGCCTGCTACATCACCTGTTTCAGGTCTATGTGTACGAGCTACCTCACATGTCTGCTCCCATAGTGGCGGTAGCAGCAGCAGTGCATCTGGTGCTGTGCTGTCCACACCATGACACAGCAGGCCATGTGCATGTGGCCCAGGACGGTGCTAACAGGGACACGGTTCCAGTGGACAAGTGACATCAGACAGTACCCAGTCTGCACCTCTGCCTGGTAGTGCCCGTGCAACCCCTGGCAGGCACAGGTCACATGTCCATGGCCGAACACTGTGAACTGTAAAACCTGGCCTGTACAGTCTGCAGCTGTCTATAATACCCCTGTGTAGGCCAAACGCATGGCAGAACTGTATGCATACATACACGTACACACTGGAAACATATGTAGGGCACCGCAACACACACATGCATAACATCCACACACGCCCAGTTAGATCAAAGGCCTTAACCCACACACATGATGTCATCCAATGGTGCAGCCTAGGCCTCTGGCAAATGTTATCACCCTGTGCATATGATGATGCCTGTGCCGCATCCTTGATATCCACACCATCGGTGCAGGGACATGCTCATATGGTCTGATGCACAGGGTGAACAGACTAGGAAGATAAGTGTAGTTTACAGTTGTTGAGTACTGTTGACAGGCAGCAGACATACCATGTACTACAGGTGTACAATGCATTTTGTACTGTTAACAGTATGTGTCTTGTGTAACAACAGTAACTGCATGTTGGTCATGATGTTCTGCTGTCCTCCTTCACGTCTAATTGCACGTGCCGGTGGATGTCAGTGTTTGCAGTTAGTGTCCCATATGTCAATGTGGACTACTCACAGGTATGTATGAATATACCAGCATCCACCGTGTAGCTGCCACATAACAGTGAGAATGTCCCATGTTCCAAACATGTGTACTGATCCAAGAGCATGATAGCTGTGTATTAAGCTACTGTGGCTACAGACGTGACATCCATAAAGGGTGACATCACAGGTACAGTTACATGGAGTGGTGAGGTAAGAGTGTGGTCTAGCAGATTACAAGGGTAGAGGCCAGTGAGAAGTGTGATGCCTCATTGGGAATCAGTAATACACATTCACATGACAAGATGCCAACACACAACTGCACCCACACACTCAGGTATTGACACACATGTATTCAGTGACACAGTAACACACCCACACACTCACGGATTCACCGACACAGACTCGAACACAGTTGCTACTGGTGAGGTGAGTACCCCTGCCTATGTGCAAATCATCATTACAGTACTGTGCACCTACATGACGCACCACAGAGAATACACATGTACAGGTAGTCAGTATGGCCTAAGATCGGGGACATCAACACGGATAGTAGAATGCATCACCTGGATGGGGGGAGAGGTCTTATCAGTTCAATATGGTAACATACATCCTCACTCCAGGGACCAGACAGCCATGGGTTGGGAGGGTGGCCTAATGGTTAAAGTGTTTGCCTTACAAACACAAGATGCAGGGTTTGAGTCTCCCAAGAGGTAATTGGCTAGGCTTAAAATGGTACGCAAGGGCAGTTAGCGTAGTACTAATCTATGAACCTAAGTATAGTATGATTTATCTGAAAGGCTGATGGTACAGTGGTTGAGGCGTGTGCCTTTCAACCACAAGGTTCATGGTTTGATTCTCACCACTGGCAAGAGCTTGACAAATGGAAGATGTATATTTTGGGTTGGGATGGTGGCCTAATGGTTAAGGTGTTTGCCTTACAAACACAAGGTGCAGGGTTTGAGTTTCACAAGGGATAATTGGCTAGGCTTACAATGGCTCACAAGGGCAGTTAGCCTAGTACTAACCTATGAACCTATACATACACACACACACACACACACACACACATACACACACTGTGACATTCAGTATTGAATACACCTATGTCACGCACATACAGATACCTCACATGTGTGAGATACATGCCCCTGCCTATGTCCTGCTTTCTACATTGCAGTCTGTACAGATGTGTACACTAGTGTACAGGAGAGTGAGTAAAAATTGAGATGTATTCCCCACCATACGTGACATATATGGACACACATGCAACCACTCATGCCAGTACTGTGAATCAAAGACCTGCCTAGCTCATGATATGTATGACAGACTTACAGCAGTATTGCACGTGTTACAAACTGTACTGATGCTTCCTTTGGCAACAGTGCTGATATATGCACACGGGACGTCTTAACTGTTAACAGGTGTCAAGTGATTTACCTTTGCTGTCACCCTGACCGCTGTCTAAGTTGTGTGTTATGTCCTTCAATTAACGAAGTTCAATGAAAAACACCAGTCGTCGAGAAAAAAACTTTTATAGAAATAGCAAAACTTTTGGGCTACTACCCTTCTTCAATACTAATACAAAACATTAAGTGAGACAATCAACTTTAAATAGGAGTCAACCATCACATGACTGCAGCCAATTAATAATGTGACAAGCATATATATTAAAAATATAAGAAATATAAAGAAATATGTTTGTAAAATAACATTCAAAACATGAGAACTAATATAAATACATAAATCAGGAAAGGAAACCAGGAAAGTAAATAATGTGGGGGAAGAAAGCCAGAGGGATTGTGCTGGGGGCTTGTATAGGCCCTAGGGCTGATAGCCTAGTACCAACCTATAAACCTATGAACCTATAATCTATATGCATAAGAAGCACAGTGGATATATATATATATATATATATATATATATATATATATATATATATATATATATATATGTATGTATACATAAAAAAAACTTTTAGTTAAAATACATGTATCTAACAGCACAACTTAGTCCGTTGCAACTTAACAAAAACAGGTTTCAGGGTGACAGCAGTATTCAAACCAGGAAAGCGGTCAGCCGCTAACCTTAAAATCCATTCATATTCTTTAATCTCTAAAAGATTACTGGTATCTCCACACCTAATAGATACGTATAACATGTCTATCACCCTAAATCTAAACCTGTGATTAGCACCATAAGTATTTATGTGTTTATATAAAGCATTTTTTTCGTTATTCCTTCTAATTTCAGATTTATGTTCGATGATACGTTATTTTAATTTTCTCGTGGTTTTCCCCACGTAGAAGGAAGGACACACAGTGCAAGTGGCTAAATAAACCACATTCACACTAGTGCAGGTAGCTGTTAGATTAAATTTATAAACTATCCCAGTAGTCGGATGAGTAAAAGAATCACTGGTATTACCTAGGATAGCTATCAACATGTACAACTCATACAACTAAAAGTACCATGTCTAAATGTAGTATAGAAATTACAACTACCTCTAAAATCCTAATAGCACAGTTTGCTTTTCAAAGTTCTCATATTCATATTTCTATACGAGAAATATGGTCTATAGTCCAAAACATTCCTTATCTCTGCTGATGCCATCAAAACCACCCAATTCTTTTTTATGATATGTTTAACTGACTGTGTCCTGATAGTAACATACCTAATCCTAGTTACGTTTACTCTATCCTTATTTAACTCTGGGGTAGGTTTATCCAATAGTGATAGAATTGGTCTAAGTGTTGTCCGTCTGTCCTTTATGATATTAGCTTTCAAATCTAACAGTAAATAAGAGTCATAGCCACTACTTAAGAATTCATTCATCATTTCATCAAGCTGTGTGAGGAAAAGTGAATCATCGGTGTTGAGCTACTAGCCCTACTAAATTGTGCTGTTACTATTCCTTTAAAAACACGTGGAGCATGCATGCTATTCCTATGTATGTATCTACCAGCATGTATCTCTTTTTTATATATGCTAGTATGTAACAATCCTTCATTCAATTCAACTTTCAGATCTAAAAATGTCACATGGCTATCTGAAAACTCCATTTTGAATTTCAAAAAAGTAGGTCCTACAATCCTGTCATTTGGGCATGTTTGTAGGCATTGCAATTGGTGGACATGTGTAATGACATACATGACACATGGACTGTTGTATGATATGACAGGTGTAATGGGTGACCAGTACAGAGGGAATGTTACCTCTGTCAACATTGATATCACACCTTATGTACTGTTAGCATTCAGCAGCCATGGACCTACATTCCACGTGCATGTGTGTAATGGCTGTAGCCACCTGTTTGTACAAAGGACAACAGCAGCCATGCTATTTACATGTATGTTGTGTGTGTGTGTGTGTGTGTGTGTGTGTGTGTGTGTGTGTGGCATGTACATACCCAGGGCAGGTACATGTATGTCATATCCATACATGAGGGTGTGTACTGGTGTACAGCAACATGTCATAATGCTGGAAAGTTCTGAGCGCCCCTGGTATGTGTACAGCTGACCTGATTACAGACAGTGGTATAATTGCATTGCATAACACATTATGCAACTGTGTCAGTACATGGTTACTCTCTACAGTTGATGTAGAGCTTGGTACAGTCCACTGGTCAAGGGTCACATGGTGGTGTACTCTTATATGTCCTACAACATGTATGAATGCGTGTTGGTGGTCCGAGGGCATGGTGGTGTCTGAGGTTTACATCCTAGAATGCAGCATGTGACACTGTGTCCTGCATATGACTCATCTGTGATGCCTTTCATGGGGGTACCGGTCAGTACATGTGAGTGGCCTTTATGTATGTGGGGGCACTACCACCTGGAGCAGTTCGTACCTGTGTTTTGGCTCACATGTCTGGTTCTGAGGTATATGGTGGTAGTGCTATTGTGCACTACAGCGCCATCAGCCAGGTGTTCCTCACTGCACAGATGTCAGTACTCCCCGTTGTTGGATCTACACTGACCAGCTGTGATTATGGACGCTACACATATAGCACTGGTTAGCATAAGAAAACAAATCAGTTGTCCTGTAGGTGTCAGGGTGCTATCCTGTGTTTAGAACATTTGCCTTGGAATGGCACTGTATGGGCGGATGCGACTTAGGTATTATCCCCACTCCCTTGAATCATGGATGCATGTGATATGTGTCAAAGGCCTGTCTACTGTCAGCCATGTCATCCCAGAATGACAAACATTGGACAACCTCGTACTTACAGCAGGACATTGGCTCATTGTGTTGTTCAAGTAGTTGCCACCTCTAGCAAGGCTCATTGTGTTGGTCAAGCAGTTTCCACTCCTAGCAAGACATCACTGCAAATGGTGATATTGTGCTTGGTATAGGATGGTACATCTAAGGTTATGGACAGCAGCAGATGTTGTGTAAAAGACCGGTGTCATATATATGTAGAGCAGTGTTCCTGCTAACAATGACAACTACTAACATCAGATTCCATTACAATGTGTTATTTATGTCTACCTGTAATAGCATGGCCACTATGGCCTTCCGTTTTTAGAATCAGAGTGCATCCCAGTCAGCCCTGTGCTACTAAGTGTATGAGCATGCCCAATATAAACTTGTGTAGATGTACACATAGCGCATTCCGAACAGCCCTGTGCTACTAAGTGTGCGATCATGCCCAGTGACACCTTGTGTCAGTTATGTGCCTCTGTGTATGGGCATGGCCATTGTAACCCTGTATAGTGGTAGTAGTCATCCATTCCACAGGTGGGCATACTCCAAGACACAGGTTCACAGGTATGTACAGCTTAACTGCCAGCATCCCTGTTGATGTCCGCATTCCTAGAAGGTCATAATGACAGCCTTGAAATGTGTAGCCTGTGTGGCGCGACTTGTCAGTATGTAGTATTATAATAGTGATCTGTAAATAGGCAGGTGTGTGTGTGTGTGTGTGTGTGTGTGTGTGTGTGTGTGTGTGTGTGTGTGTGTGTGTATGTGTATGTCTGTCCCCGTTTGCCAGAAGACTGTAAATTGCTTTTAGACTGCTCACACTCCATACAATTCATATACCCACCTTTGGCAGGGCTGATGATGACACCCACCTACAAATACACCTCTGGGAGTGCTGTGTCCCAGAAATTTCAGTAGCCTGTTCTGTAACTGCGTAATGCTGTAGTGTAATAAAGTAGTTAGGTCAGTGTTCTAATCCCAGACTTGCCGTGTGTGTGTGTCTTCATCTGCCTGAGGACTGAGTAATGCTTTTAGACTGCTCACACTCCTTACATTTCTTATACCCACCTTTGCCAAGACTGATGATGTCACCCACCTACAAATACACCTCTGTGAGTGCTGTGTCCCAGTAATCTCTGTAGCACATTCTGTAACTGCGTAATGCTGTAGTGTAATAAAGTAGTTAGGTCGGTGTTCTAATCACAGACTTGCCGTGTGTGTGTGTGTGTGTGTGCGTGTGTGTGCGTGTGTGTGCGTGTGTGTGTGTGTGTGTGTGTGTGTGTGTGTGTGTGTGTGTGTGTCTGCCTGCCTGAGGACTGAGTAATGCTTTTAGACTGCTCACACTCCATAAAATTCTTATACCCACCTTTGGCAAGGCTGATGATGTCATCCATCTACAAATACACCTCTGGGAGTGCTGTGTCCCAGTAATCTCAGTAGTGCATTCTGTAACTGCGTAATGCTGTAGTGTAATAATGTAGTTGGGTCGGTGTTCTAATCCCAGACATGCCAAGTGTGTGTGTGTGTGTGTGTGTGTGTGTGTGTGTGTGTGTGTGTGTGTGTGTGTGTGTTTGTGTCTGCCTGCGTGAGACAAGTACAGTGCTTTGAAGTATTCGCCATAGTGCGTGCCCTAAATGCATATTGCTGCAGTGTGATACTGTAGGGGTTTCTATACATGACATGGCAAGTGTGTGTTTTTCTGTCAGAGCATGTGTAGAGGTGGCCGTGATTGTCTTACCATTGGACATGTTTGGGAGTGGATTTTATAGTTTTCCTATATGGTATCCATCTTATGACACATTGGCCACCTCATGAGGAGTACCGCTGTCAGTCAGCCATGGGACTGTGTTGGCAAGCCATACCCATACATCTGGCAAAAGGCCTGGTGAACAAAGTATGCAGCCCTACTAGTACCTGGTATATGTCCTGCACCCATATGCCATGCACAAACAAACTTGCCTAGAATAGCCCGCTATGTTGCTAGTACCATGCACATTGATGACAGATAGTAGGCATGGTGTGAATGCAGTGGCCTGCAGAGGACATGGCATCCTGTACAGCAGTACAATAGGCACATATATGCTGACATTGTGCCTTCACTATGTTCCACACTGAATGTCTGCAACATATTTGGTGCCATCAAATGTGATCCACAGAGGCCAGACAATGCTGTACACATGTGCCCTGTATGAACCCATGCCATTGACACCACGGAATACCTGTATCATACTATTCATGCAGCTGCAGGGTCAACCTGCTCACTATAAGCAGGTTTCGCCACACCAGGCCAGTATTGGCATATCGGGGGATAACAGGCTGTGTACACAACATGTGTCTGCCAAACTAGGTACACCTGTACATGCCACTGTACAGTATTGTGGGACATGCACATCCCAGGCAATGCCATGTGAAGGACTATCAGACACAGACATGACATGCATTGCAAAGCTATGGCCATACACATTGGTAACCAGGATGTGAGGCCAGATAATGCAGTACCCATCTGTGTGGGACATTGCAAGCACTACATCCCTACACTGCACACCATTGTCAGGTGACGCAATTCCATGGAATACCCCTCACCCAGCCTTGTACAGCCATCTTGCACAGCCAACCACTACACACCCATGAAGCAATGCATACCTGCATGCCAGTACTGGCACCCTGTGTCTGCGTGTGTGTTGTGATGCTCCCAGCCACAGTCACTCCCAGTATAACCCTTTTTGGCATACCAACAGATGTCTAGCACTTTCACATGCCCTAGCCCATAGAACCTCCAGATATCCCCTGTGGTGCTTGTGGTCCTGTGCATTACTGCAGTGTGGCAAACTAAGTAGTTACGTTGTGTATTTGTGGCCCTGGTAAAGGTGTCAATGCATGTCTGTTAGAGAGTGGTTGTGGTGACAATGGCATCCGTTCATGTGTACAGCCATGTGTGCCATACCTAATGTATGTCTACTATATCTCTGTTGCAGATGTCACTCACCTACACACATATATGTTCTTACAGCACAGCAACATGTCACCTTTGTGGCACATGTAGTAACGTCATGCACATGTAATAGTAATGTGTAGTCAGTCAGGGGTTTGACCCCTGTACTGCTCGGTGTGTGGCAGATGATGTTTATGGTTAAGTCTCCAAGCCCTTCCCTGGTGTACTTTGCATTTCCCACCCACACACTCTCTGGTGGATGTGAAGGAGTACACCTGCACAGCAGCAGCATGTGTATTGTAAGTGATGGACATGGTCAGGGGATGGCCTCTGCACCTATTGCAGTCCTCCTCTAGCTGATTGCATGTGGTACAGCTGTGATGGTGTTCCCATAGCCATCTGCATGATAAACACAGTACACTATCTAGGGAAACATGTTATTTGTCCATGACAGTCGAGCTGAGTGGTACCTGGATGTGGAGTTCTGAAACAGTATCACAGATGATATCTGGATATACTTCAATCATTTTACACAGTGGAAAATAGCCTAAAGACAGGAGGGTGATGTGTCACACATGACTATAGCATGTAAGTGTAGCTATGCTGCATTGAGACTACTGCCTGTTTAACATGCGTGTGGTAATGGCTATTCTGCATGTTATAATACAGACATGACAGTACTCTGTTCATGAGGGTACATGATGATAGGGATGTGTTACTGTCATTCGCATCCCTGACTGGACATGTGTCACATGCCCAGTGATGTACAGATGGCATGCTGTATATATGCATGTGTTGTGCTCCCTCTGCAAATGTATACCATCTGTTGTGTTGGGTTGCTGGTGATATCCAGAACCTCCTGTCCCACTTCAGCTGACCATGGCACCAGGCACTAGCACATCTGGGGCTCAGCTATAGACATCAACCTCTGTTGGCTCTGTACCACCTTCTGGTGGTACCACCACTGAGGATGGAGCATGTCCCCCCGGGAGTGGGACCAGACAGGTACGTCTGCTGTCATGTGGTCCCAGACGTGTTGCGTTAGTGGCTCCCTAATGGGTTCCGAAGCCGGATACGCCAGCTCAAGGGTGGAGTGTCACATTTACAGGGTGATGCTGCCCCTCCTAGACAGCCCCC